>NC_143385.1:51284680-51587711 GCF_980474605.1 Leiobunum rupestre | reverse complement strand
GGAGGTAGTACCAAGGTAATTATCACATGGGAAAAGGGGGGAGGGATTACCAAGGTAATTATCACATGGGAAAAGCTGGGAGCGGGTACCACGGTAGTTATCACATGGGAAAAGGGGGGAGGGAGTACCAAGGTAATTATCACATGGGAAAAGAGGCGGCGAGTTTTTGAATTATTTTTCCGGGAAAATGGGTACCACGGAAATTCTCGCATGGGAAAAGGGGAGGGGAGTACCACGGTAACTATCACATGGGAAAGGGGGGAGGGGGTACCACGGTAATTATCGCATGGGACAAAGGGGGAGGGGGTTCCGCGGTTATTATCACATGGGAAACGGGGGGAGGGAGTACCAAAGTAATTATCACATGGGCAAAGAGGGGAGCGGGTACCACGGTAATTATCACATGGGAAAAGGGGGGAGGGAGTACCAAGGTAATTATCACATGGGAAAAGGGGGGAGGGATTACCAAGGTAATTATCACATGGGAAAAGCTGGGAGCGGGTACCACGGTAGTTATCACATGGGAAAAGGGGGGAGGGAGTACCAAGGTAATTATCACACGGGAAAAGGGGGGAGGGGGTACCACGGTAATTATCACATGGGAAAAGGCGGGAGCGGGTACCAAGGTAATTATCACATGGGAAAATCTGGGAGTGGGTACCACGGTAGTTATCACATGGGAAAAGGGGGGAGGGAGTGACAAGGTAATTATCACATGGGAAAAGAGGCGGCGAGTTTTTGAGTTATTTTTCCGGGAAAATGGGTACCACGGTAATTTTCGCATGGGAAAAGCGGAGGGGAGTACCACGGTAACTATCACATGGAAAAAGGGGGGAGGGGTACCACGGTAATTATCACATGGGAAAAGGGGGGAGGGGTACCACGGTAATTATCGCATGGGAAAAGGGGGGAGGGGGTACCACGGTAATTATCGCATGGGACAAAGGGGGAGGGGGTTCCGCGGTTATTATCACATGGGAAAAGGGGGAGGGAGTACCAAGGTAATTATCACATGGGAAAAGAGGGGAGAGGGTACCACGGTTGTTATCACATGGGAAAAGGGGGGAGGGGGTACTAAGGAAATTATCACATTTGAAAAGGGGGGAGGGGGTACCACGGTAATTATCACATGGGGAAAAAGGTAAGGAAGGGCCTTACTGGGTTGGTTCTACTATGGGGAAAAGAGTACCATGGAAATTATCCCCTGGGAAGAAGGGAGAGGTGAGTACCACAGTAATTATCACATGAGGAAAAGGGGAGGAAGGGCCTTACTGTGGTGGTTCGACTATGGGGTAAATGGTGCCACGGTAATTCTCGCATGGGAAAAAGGGGAGGCGGCCTTACTGCGGTGGTTCGAATATGGGGAAAAGGGTGCCTCGAAACACACCACTAGCTGAGGGCCCGCCTGTAAGGCGGGCTTCTCAGCTAGTTATTATTATCAGGAATCAATACCTCTACTTGGAATGCTTATTCTGCCGTATCGCGTATGGTAAGATCACTCTGACGGCTTTGGCCCCGCCTACGAAAGCGAAAATCCCCTCTGCGCGCGCTCCCCTCTCACGTTGTTGTTTGTTAAGTTCACATAGTGACGTCAAACAAACCGTCAGCCACATCGAGACGAAAATCTGCCGCGAGAAGCATTCCAAGTAGAGCTATGGATTCCTGTTATTATTTATTATTATTAACGACGAATTGAAGAACCACAGTATCGTTTGAAAAATTCGGGTCAAATCTCAGGTAGCTCCTCCCTTCGATCACGTGACTCGGGTATACAAGTGGTTCCGTAGCCCCCCCCCCCCTCAAATTTGAAATGATTCCGTGGCCCTTTAATTTGAACACAAAATTTGAACAAAACTACTTACTATATGTGAGAATGGACCCTCTTGTACATAATATACTATGAAATGAACGTAACCCACTATTGTACAATAATTTTTTTATTTAAAATACTACCGCCGTTTCGGCGCCAAAACTAGCGCCGTCGTCAGGCAATGTTACAATACACCGAAAGAGCCCTGAATATATGCCAAAATGAAACGGAATATAAATATGAAATTAATTTTATAAAACGTGTCGCTATTAATAGAGGTTACGATCTAAATTTTATTTCTAAATAACACTAAACTTAAACCCTTCAACAAAAAAGACAAAACTATCATTCTACCGTACAGCAAACTCACGGAAAAAAATTGCCCATGTCTGCAAAAATAACGACATAAAACCAATATTCAAACCTATAAACAAGATTGTGAATTATTTCCCTACTAGAAAGGATAAGTCCACAAAACTAGAAAATAGTGGAATATACTTTTTGAAATGTATATATCAAATGGGTTACGTAGGACAAACGAAAGAGCATGAAGCGGACTTAAGACTAAAGAGACACAAAGCTATTGTTGAACACGTTCAAATAGACAACTCTCACGATATAGATACCAATGAAGTTATTTTGATTTCCAAGGAGAGCAACCCTATAAAACTCAATATTAGGGAATCCATTGAAATATTAAAACTTAGAATAAAGGAAAAATTAAACAATAACATTGATGGTCCCGCCCATGAAATCGCTTTACAATACACCAATCTATTCAATCCCGGGTAATTGGATAAACAAGCAATGATGTTCAAATTTATTAATTTTTATTTTTAATTCTTGTTTACATAAGACATGTTTGATTGTTTGTTTTTGTTGTGCTACTCTAATTTCATTTACACTATATTTTATCTAGCTGTTGCCCTCAACAGACTCGAGGTCATTATTGTAACATTGCCTGACGACCGCGCTAGTTTTGGCGCCGAAACGGCTGTAGTATTTTAAATAAAACAAAATATTGTACAATAGTGGGTTACGTTCATTTCATAGCAAAACTACTTATCCAAATAAAAACCACTTCATTTCATGGAGAAGAAAAATTGTGTTTGGAAAAATACGGACTTTCGGCCTCCGCGGGGGTCTTCCCAGAAAATTCGGTTATGGATGTTTTCATTGAAAGAAAATTTGGATTTCCCCAAAAGGAAAAAACCCCGGTTTTTGGTACATCCCAACTAATGCATACTGTTTCATTATTTAAAGGCAGTGCCAGGGGGAGAAATAAGGATTTTTTTAAACTGGACCTGTGGCCAGTGACTGTAGAGCCTAGGTAGTTTAATTGAAAAACTGGCCACTGGCCGCTTACCATTTTTAACCTTCAAAATGAACGCGAATGTAATTGGGGAGAAAAAGGACTACAGAGTTTAGGTGGAAAAAATACAGAAGTAGTACAATCTTTAAAGAAGTCGCGCTTAAAATAAACTAAGTGGGACTTCAATCCATGGCTTTAAATAATGAATGCATTAGTTGGGATATTTACCAAAAACAGGGGTTTTTTCCTTTTGGGGAAATCCGAATTTTCTTTCAATGAAAACATCCATAACCGAATTTTCGTGGAAGCCTCCCGCGGAGCCCGAAAGTCCGTATTTTTCCAAACACGGTTTTTCTTTTCCATGAAAACGAAACGGAGTTACCTGAAGGAAGAGTACAAATGATGGCTGCAAATTCAGGATCTAAATTAGAAGACGCTTTGTATTTAGTATTAGGGCAGAGATTTTCCACGACATATTCGCAACTTTCGTTCAAATACAAATCAACGTTATTCAAGCACTTCTCCTTCAATTCGGCACTATCAATTTTGAGACTGATGATGCGATCCCCCGGGGCGGTCGCTTCCCCGCACAAAACTCCGCCCCGCGTTGAGAGCTCCATTTGGCGAGACGTCACTGCCACGCCTCCTGGGAACATTGGCTTCGCTGGGGAATCGTAGCCGTAACAACCAATTAACCTCTTGGGTTCTGGAAAAATGGAAATGTTCGACAAACTAGAACTTGTTCAAAACATTGTTATACCATGAATGTATTCATTTCAACCGTGAATATCGAACTGCATTAAAGCAACTGTCGGCTCTATCATTGCCACCTGTATTATGATAAGGCCCTTGTTATTAGAGATGGCCATGGATCTATCCGATTCTTCGAAAAACGCGACTTTACTGGAGAGTGTGGTGCCATCTATTAATTACAAGGAAACTAAATTTCCAAACGGCGAAACAATAACGTCGTCAGAGAACTATTTATAATTATTATAATTAGATAAGTTATACTCTACTTAGTTGGCTTTAACCTAAATTATATATATATATCATGTAAAATATATTGTTAACAATTACTATAATTTAAGCTATCGTCAAATTTACAAACGAGCTAATCAACGCGAGGGGTACTATTATGTCCCGTCTTTTGGATCAAAATGTAACTTAAGCATCTTGTTTTGATTTCGACGCTGGCGACATCTGTTGAATAAAGAGCTACTTCACACAGTAGTCTAGCCTCTGTCGCTAGGATGGGAGGGGCTTAGTTATTATGACGTCGGTCACGCGCCGCGGCTCAAAAATTTTATTGAAGACCATTGATTAAACACTAGTGTTTAATCCATGTGAAGGCCAACGTTTTGAAACTTGACTAGCTTTCAGTGACAAGGCTTAGCGCGAAATTTGGTTTCTAAAATGTCAATACGAATCTTTTTGATGGAACGAAAATAGGTAAGAATATAAATAATACTTTCCATTATTTATGATTATCAGGTAATTTTGTAAAAGTAGAGGTATTTTTCTAAGAAACACGAGTAATTTTCTTCACCGGCTTAATAGCGGAATCCATGAAATGTTTTGTGGATCGAGTCGACGACAAACGCATGCCTCCTGATTAGCTGAAGTGATGACGTAAACCGCAAAAAGGCACCGCCTGTCCAAGCCCCAGGTGGTAGAAAGGGTCATGATACAGTTCGATATTCATAGTTGAAATCAGGGTTGTCAATTTTTTGATTTAAACAAAAAATCAAATAAATCGATTTTTTTTTATTTAAATCGGATTTTTATTGTTTTTTTTTATTTATTTGATTTTAATTAAAATTTCAAAGTTTTATATAATTTAGTATCATAAATTTAGTATCATAATTTTACCTAAAACAAATATTTGTTTTAATTTTTAATGAATTGATTAAATTTAAGGATTGTAGACCATTGGACCGAAATCCCATTCGTCCGAATGTACCATTCAACCGAAATCCAATCGACCGAAAATCGCGTTTTGCGCGGTTTTCATTCAATATACCGTTAGTGATACATTTTTATATATCGTAGGGTACGTGACGATAGTATATCTAATTTGGACTAAACTATGTCTTAAATATTTATTATTTCGTACCGATGTGTATTTTTAGACATTTTTCCCTTGAAATTCGATATTTCCGGGTTTAATTTTTGAAAATAACC
This sequence comes from Leiobunum rupestre, assembly GCF_980474605.1. Classification (NCBI taxonomy): domain Eukaryota; kingdom Metazoa; phylum Arthropoda; class Arachnida; order Opiliones; family Sclerosomatidae; genus Leiobunum; species Leiobunum rupestre. The sequence goes on along the minus strand of NC_143385.1, from coordinate 51,582,405 downwards.
TTGATAAGACCTGACGTGTAATAGTTGCCTACCATATCTAACCTAACCTAACCCAACCCAACCCAACCCAACCCAACCTAACCTAACCTAACCTAACCTAACCCAACCCAACCTGAACTAACCTAATCCAACCTAACCCAACCTGAACTAACCTAACCCAACCCAACCCAACCCAACCTGAACTAACCTAATCCAACCTAACCCAACCTGAACTAACCTAATCCAACCTAACCCAACCTGAACTAACCTAACCCAACCCAACCTAACCTAACCTAACCTAACCCAACCTGAACTAACCTACCCGAAGTGAAAACGAACCAGATTTAAATTCCTCATTCAACCGAATCCCGCCATGTTGGGCTATAAACGAAAATACTTTTCGGTTCAAAGGGATTCGGTCAAACGGGATTCGGTCCAATAGTATACAACCAAATTTAAGCTAATATTCATATAGAAGTTTTTAGTTTTTAAAACCTATTTTGGTATACTTTTACAAAACAAATTCGGCGGAATCCCCACCCACAGGTAGAATCCAATGCGACATTATGGGTAAAGTACAAGAAAGATTATATTTAAACATAAATTATAGCAATTGGCGAGGTTTTTTCTTTTTCATAAATACTTTATAAAAATTGATTTAAATCGTGATTAAAATCAAGTTGATTTAAATCAGCCAACCCTGGCATCCGTGGTTATAGTGAAAAACCGTATTTATTTTTATAAAGTAACATGGCCTTACCAGTGGCGCCGATCCCATGGGGGCAGCGGGGCTGAAGCCCCCATGGGGAAAAATCCATGGGGGCTTTGCCCCCATTGGTAAAACCGCCATTGTTAAAGGCCATTTACTTTTAAGCATCCGTAGCAAGAAAGTGTTGCCAGCAGCCTCATTCCAAGTTTATTAGTGAGTTTCGGCCCCCATTGGGAAAAAAAGCGATCGGTGCCACTGGGCCTTACAGCTAGGAGCAACAAACACAAAATTACACAAGGAGAACGCAGCTAGCCTTTAAACACGCTAACGAAGGGTTGTATACGAATTTCGAGCCTTTACGCTGAACGTTTTACAATTTCCGAATTTTCCCCTTCCGACGGCAGCAGGCGCTAAAGCGTCTAGCCAATGAAAATTGTACACAAGAAAATGCACGACTTTTGACGGGTTGCGTTCTCCTTGTGTGGTGTGCTGTGTTTGTTGCTCCTAGCTTACAGTCTCTTAATTTTACAAGTCTACGAGCGCGCGCTACAGTCGCCAGAGGAATATAGCTTTTTCTAGCGCGCGAAGAATATATTCATAAAGCTATGTACGAAAGAGCAACATATTTTATTCATTTTATTTTATAAAAACATCCCCTAACCCCGTATGACCGATTTGCGAACTATCCTAACTTTTAAAATCGCGCAATTTAGGCTTAAGTCTCTTATAACTGGAACGCGCCACGCGTGAAAAAAAAATTTCGCGTCTTCAGCAGCGCGCGCTTTTACGTTGTTTTTCTGTCTCACCGACTTCTCACCAGGTGTCGCGGCGGACGCGCGCTTTTCGATTTCCCGAAATTTCTTTATTTTATTAAAAATTAACCACTCAATATTTTTTTATGCGGTTTTCGCCATAAATTTTAGTTTTAATATTTCAATGACCGTTGGTGTCTTCTTATCGTTTTGACACTTGGCCATTTTTATTGTCAAGGCTTAGTGCGAATTATATTTCTAAGCGTTTTAGCACGCTCCGTCTAGACTGAACGAAAATAGGTACCTTTATTTATGATTATCCACTGATTTTGTAAAGATACAGATATTTTTCTAAAATTACCGCGGCCGATTTACCGGAAATTCATGCTAGTATCGTTTCGCCAAATGTACTAGATATTTTGCCTTTCTTAACCTGCAACTGAGTATAACAAATGAAAGCAATAGGCGAAACTATACAGTCCAGAGGGGCTGAAAAGATGGTAGTCACGTGACTTTGTGGAGAACTGCAGCGTCATCTATCCTAAGAAATACGAACTATTATTCATTTTATTTTGTTAATGGTGGTTTAAATTTCGATCGATTATCTATTTATTATTATTATTTAAAACACTGTTATAGAAAAGTGGAAGTTAATTATCTGTCTGCAGTATTTGGAAGTAATATTTTTTTTCTCTAACGTCGCACGGCCAACTATGAACACGAGTTACCGAATCGAAGTTGGCTGTGAATGGTAGTCACGTGATTTTGTTTTCCCATTTTAACAAGTTGGCTAAGACCAAATTTACGGCCTATTGAAGTGCAAGCCGGTAGTCATTATCCCTAACACATTCTTAGTAGTACCATAAGTAACATAGTAACTCTTATTGGGGTCAGCGATGACCCGATTTGCAGAGCTTGTCTAGCTGAGGAGGAAACTGCCTCACGTGTACTCTGTAGCTGCGATTACTATGCAGCCCAGAGGTTTGAGCATTTGGGTATGCATCGGTTGGAGACGTATGACGTCTCTAACATCACGGCCAGGCAGATATTAAGCTTTGTGTCAGCAATAGGACTTATTTAAGTCACCCAGTTTGGGGATGCACAAGTGTTTTGGCTTGCCACCCCACTCAATAATAGTAACATAGTAACAATAAATTTGTCAATTAATTGTGGCTCTATTTCAGCACAAAAATGCCCAAGGCGAAATATAGTAATAGTAAGGATGATAATATTCTATCGAATTCAGTTGCGAGTCCGATTCGGAGCTGGGTGAGAGTGTTTGTGTCAAAAAAAAGGTCCAGTTAGAAAATTAACATTGAAACTCAGACCACCAAATATTTGGTGGTCTGAGATTGAAACAAAATGCTACCTGAGGGCAACAGTCAAGCACGTCGAAATTGGTGACATTTGAAAGAACTTCTAAACCATATACCCTAAGAAGGACTCGCATCAACCTCGAGAAAAGGTGTCTAAAAAATCATGACACAGTAAAAATAAAATAGGGCGTGAAAATCCTTTATTTTACGAAATAAAAATTAAAAAGTCGCGCGCGAGCCAGCTTCTACAATGGGTTTTTATTTATCGTCTTCGTGCCTTTAAAACTGCCTCTACTTGCCGTAGTTTTAATTTTTATGAGACTGTGGACATAATTTGCCAGTTTAAATATAATTACAGTTTCAAAAATTTAGCACTGAATATGGCAGCGCGGTCTTAAAACTAGTATCGCGCAAAAATACCATCCTGGCCAATTGCGATAAAATAACTATCGAAGTTAAGCTTGTGGTATTTGAACATATACCTTTGCCTTATTGAAACTGGTGAACAGTGGCGTAGACAAGAGGAGGGTTTACTTATCCCCCCCCCTTGGGCGTAGCTTTGGCTGTACTAAAATTTAGCCCCCTTCTAGACCCCTTTCAGGTATTTTACATAGTTTGAACCCTTGAAGGATTTCTGGCTACGCCACTGCTGTCGAATTGTGTTATAAAATAAAAGGTGGTCTTGCCCACCTTGTTAAAATGTTGCTCTTACCAGACCCAGCTTTATTTGTGTATTCTTCGCACGAGCGATTTGCACGCGCGCTAGAAAATTCCCATATTCCTCTGGCGACTGCAACGCCCGCTCGTAGCCTGGTGAAAGTAAGAGACTGTGTCGTCAGAGCCACAACAAAACAAGAAGGCCACGTTACTTTATAAAAAGAACTATTGAATATTTAAAAAAAACCTAGCTATTTTTCTCAAATAGCGTTTTTAAGACATTTGCTCTTACGCAGTGAATAGGAAGAATCAAACTTATACGTATTACCATAAGTGTATAATATTATTACATAAGTGTGGCACTTCTAATCCTTCACATGGAAAAGTTTTATTGAGAGCTATTCACAAGACAGACTGCATTACGTGCCCTTTGCACGCGCTCACGGGAATCTCGTGAAAACTGAGAAAGTTAAATTAATTCACATTTTTCCTACATCACACTTTGGCGCTGGCGTAACAACTGAGAAATGGCTGGAGTATTAGACGTTCCAATTCTTAGTTTTATTAATTATTACCATAAGTATATAATGTTGCCAAAGTAATGTTTTACTGAGAGCTATTCATAAGACAAGACTGCATTACGAGCTTCGGTGCAGTTTTGCGTCCACTTGCTAGCGCGTCACCCGTAGCCTTTGACAGCGCCACGCTAGGGGGACATTTTTTTCTTGTGATGACGTCACTCCGTTACTAGCTCCCAGTAAAATATTCCCTAAAGTGACAAACTTATGGAACAATATTATAGACTTATGTTATTACGTTACTTATGCTACAGTAAAGGTAATTGAAAACGTAATCAAAGCTTTTTGCAACAAATAGACGTACTTGTGGAAATTGTGAACGAAACATTGGTGCACGGTTCTTCAGTCGCGATTCCCATATCCTCGCAATTAGACGCGCACAGGTTTCTACATTTCTCAACGCACTTTTGGTTTTCGGTTCCACATTCGTTTTGGCAAATGTTACAATTTATTAAACATATAGCGTCGCAGTCTGTAGCATTGTTCCACTGATCTTTCCAACACTTGTTAGGCAGATCGCGCAAACAGCCGCTGCACGAATTAAGCGAAGGCACTGCCAAAGACGCTCCCGCTGTAACGACGTATTCAGTGTCGGGGCACAAATTTTCGAGATGATACCACCACACGCTATGTTCCTTCAATATCGGGCACGCTCTTCCGTCTTCGGAGCAGGACCCAGTCGAAGAGGAATCCACGCTTTCGTAATTTACCTCCAAACATTGACCATCGCAACTGTCGTTGCATTCCAAATTGAACGGGATATGAAATGACGTGTCGGTTAAGAGTTGACTGCTTGAGTTGACGGAAATGTCTTGATAGGGGCATTTCTTTGATTCGTCAAAACACGGACACTAAGAAGAAATATATTCATATTCAATGGCGGGTTCAAAACATTTGACGTTTTGCGGTGGATTCGACACTAACAACCTTTTTTTCGGGGTAGGACAATCCATTTTTCTTAAAAGACAATACCAACTAAGAGAATCAAACCAAGGATCCTATATGTTAGAAGGATGGGTAGCCCTCTGACCAGCCCGTGTTTTCAAAACGCCGGCAGCGCCGTCGAAATTAAGAGAGCCTCTAAACCTAGGAGCAACAAACACAACACCCCACACAAGGAGAACGCAACCCGTCAAAAGTCGTGGATTTTCTCGCGTACATTTTTCATTGGCTAGACGCTTTAGCGCCTGCTGCCGTCGGAAGGGGAAAATTCGGAAATTGTCTTCCCCCCGCCCGTAAAACGTTCAGCGTAAAGGCTCGTGACGCTCGTCCAATGAAATTCGTACACAACCCTTCGTTAGCGTGTTTAAAGGCTAGCTGCGTTCTCCTTGAGTTTGTTACTCCTAGCTCTAAACGTGGGACGTCTTGTTTCTATTCCCTCAAGGACAAATTTTGGTGGTGCTTCCTCCATGTTTTGTCCTTGACGGAATCTAAAGACGGATTCTCTAACGCGCATGACCCACCAACGGCGCTGCCATTTTTCGTCCCTCGCCTCATATCCTTCTAACATTTAGGATCCTTGATCAAACACGGCAGTGTGTGTCAGAATTTATAGCCCGGTGTACCTAGTAACAGAGACCATACCACCGGAGGCCTATCATCATAGTGCCCTACGCCAGCGTCCCCAAGCCCGGACAGGTGACAAATCCAGCACTGCCCACACAAGGAGAACGCAACCCGGGAGAAGTCATGCATTTTCTTGCGTACATTTTTCATTGGTTAGACGCTTTAGCACCTGCTGCCACTCAGCGTAAAGGACCTTAGGGCTGTGCGAGTACTTGATCAGCATCGAATACCCGACGATTTTTGAGGTCAGATACTGGAACTCGAACGCGAATAAGGAAATGTTAAATACTCGTCGATTATCATTTCTCATTGGTTAGACGCTTTAGCGCCTGCTGCCGTCGGAAGGGGAAAATTCCGAAATTGTCTCCCCCCCCGCCCATAAAATGTGATTGGCTGACTGGATTCGTATACAAGTTCAATTTAGCCGCGTTCACACTAGACACTTTGAAACCGTTTTAAAACGGTTTCGAAAGATCAAACTGTAAGATTTTGCAATCGACACCGAAAATGTTCAATTTTATCTTTCGAAACCGTTTTAAAACGGTTCCAAAGTGTCTAGTGTGAACGCGGCTTTTAAGTTGTTAAGTTTTGGTTTCGTTTTTGAGAGAGCTAGGAATTATATCTGCCGTGAGTACCTGAGTAATGTCAGAAGTATATAAATGAAACAAGAAGTGTACTACTTAGAATTTTCATGCGCCATGTAATTTCGTTTGCCTTCCCCCTTTCGCGCGGATGGAAATAGTTCGGTAACGCGGCTGCAACGATCACGTGACTTCATCGGCCAATTTACTGGGTACATAAGAAAAGTAGTGGCGATGAACCAAAAAAAATCCTCGGACGAAAGACGATTGGTCGATGGATCAAAGAATATAAAGCCCCAGGAATGGAAGGATTGATATTATGGACCGCGTGTTTTGGTTGCGTTAGAAACTTCCGGCAGAGCAAATCAGAGTAACCGGAAACGATTAACGCAACCCGGTCTCTCTTTAAAAACGAGAGGTGCAAAAGCTCCACTAGACGGAGCTACACCTTCCATTCCTGGGGCTTTATATTCTTTGGATGGATGTTTTTTTTAGCAGACCCCGGAATTTAGAAAAGTCGTAGTAGGCCTTGGAGATATGTTAGAACTTGGAAAAAGGTATGTAACGGTTATTTTGTCCTATTTATATTTATTTGTCAAGATATTAAAATAATAGAAATATTTGTATGTATATTATATGGTTGACCAACCCAAATTAGGCCCAACATTTCCTGTAGACTTACGTTAGTAAATTATGATGATGAATTTTTTACAACTGATGTCGATGATAAGTTAGATTGGTTTTTTGGAAGTAACAGAAGTTGTGCTCGATGGTTTTTACGTGGCATTTTAAATCGTCGAGTCTTAATGGCAGAATTAATGATGACGTAATTTTCACGATAACTAACAACTAGTTTCAACCGGTTATAAACTACCACGGTACCAGCAAGGCTTAGAGATTACTTCGAATTGAATAGCGGGTTAAATTCAATTCAAAATAAAACACCGTGACAATAAAAACCTTTAAAATATAAATCGTGATTAAAATTAAGTAACACGACTTTTAAAATTATTACAATTTTTTTAAAAACTGGGTGACGCCATTATACGTGTTTACTGACCTCGGAACGCTACTTTTTCTACCTCTATTCTCATTGGTGACCTCTATTTTTACCGTCGTCTGAATAACGTCTGCTTCCAAAATTTCATGGAATGCACGGGGAAAGCTAATAATTAAGCTAAGTAGTACACTTCTTGTTTCATTTATATACCTCTGGTCAGTAGCGGCGCTAAGGTTTTTTCACAGGTGGGCTAATTATTTTGTGGCCCCTAAGAATTTTTTGACCCTTACAACATTAGTGAGCCCTTATAAATTTTCCAGGAAGCGAGAAGAGCAAGGTCGTTTTATTGTTGCGGCTCTCGTCGCGTTTACTGGACCCACTACTGATATAACCATAAGTTAATGATACCTCTAAGTAGACAAATGGCTATGCTGCCTATGGCGGATATGCTTGTCCAAATCGACCTATGTCTCTCCGTACTGCGTATCAAAGTAGCCTTAACATACACTTGGAACTGCCGAAGCTGACGTTTCTTTAATCCCGTTTGGTGCAAGGCTAGCTTGAACTTCCCCAAACGAGATAACTTTCGGTATTCCCTTAGAAAATTCGTTCCCCCCGTAGAGGCAAAAGAACGTTTTTTTTTGCTATTGGTTTATTTCTCTCAGCCCAATATAGTTTCATTCTCGACCGCACAGCGGCGCTGGGTCCGAGATATTTTTCAAATCTTCCATTTTCGCGGGAATCGGAGAGACAAGATTTGACATCACATTTTCTGGATAAAGATTCCACCTTGAAAGGGCTTATTTGTCTACTTAGAGGTATCATTAACTTATGATGTAACTGATCTTGTATCCGACCTGGATGGCACACGTGCATGCCCGGGGTATTTCCCTAAATTCCCTTAAGCCCCTTTCTTTTCTTTCTATTGTCCATTCAACTTTCTGCTCCCTTCCCCCCGAATCTATCTGTTTATGATCTACTTTCTTCGAGTAAACGAATTGATTTTGGAAGATTTTTTTCGAGAAAAACGTTTCTTGGCAATAAAAACAATTTCTAAATTCAAAGTTGTGGCCTCTTAATTATAAATATGGGGCCCTTTTAATATAAATATGTGGCCCCTCTCACACTTGTTAGTTGTTGCCTAACATCCAGACCCGTAGTCAGGGGGGGGGGCGTTCCTCGAGCTAAATCTATAAAGACGGCACTGAATACTACTCGCCCCTCCTAAATTACGGCTTGCCCGGTCTACATCTATAGCCGGTCTACGGCCCTGCTAACATCCATTTAAGCAGCACCGTCCCTGGGTAGGGCGAGCGGGGCAGCGGCCCAGTGCGCAAAAATTGTAGGGGTGCAAAATTGAAGATTTTTATTTAAATTAGATATTGAAAAATTAAAATTTTATTAAAAATAAATTGAAAATAGTTCACTAAAACTCGAAAATAATTAAACATAAATATATCTATATTAGAATTGTCCAAATACGACTTTTGATTTCCTTAGTCCAGCGGCTACCCTGCCGTCAATTCGACGAAAAAGGTTTTACAAAAGATGTTTTTGGGATACAGTAAAACTTACGAAACTCAAAAAAAGACTTGTCGAAATGTTAGACTATACTAAGGCTCGTATAACTTTCATAGATGGCGCCAGTTTCAACCATTAAAATGGTTTTATAACTAAACTAGCTTAAAAAAAACAAAGAAAATGATAAAATCAAAGCTTGAATAACGAAAAAATGTGAAATTAACTACATAATAATAAATTAACTGTAAAAATATTTAAGTATTACTAAATCTGACGAAAATGGATCAAATTAAAACTTGAATAATGTAAAAATTGAGAAATTAACTAATTAATTATTCGTAAATTAATTAATAATTAGGTAATTATTATTTGTTAATTATTCATAAGGGAAAAACCGATAAAACCTACAAGTTGGTTGCGTAATTTCGCGTCATATCTCCATAACGACCAAGTAGAGCTCTTTCATATTAATATATGCTACTCTACGCCCTACCTTTTGATTAAAAGAAAAACTAGACTCCTATACACTCTTTTATATCTTTATTTGTGAGAGCTGCCATTTTATTACAGGTCTGATTTCAAATAGTGCATGCAAGGCCGCTTCACGCGGTCAAGTGCACGTGACGTCTCGAGCTGATGAGCACGTGCAGGCGCCCTTGCCTGTACTATTTTAAATTAGGCCTGTAGTCAAATGGCCGACTTCGTAAAAGAGTGTATAGTTTTCATAAAATATCGTGAAGCAAAAAATATCTCGAGCGATATTATTTTAAATACTACTTTCATGCTTGCTTTGTTTCACTTAAAAATTAAATTTGGCTTAATTTTCATGTTTTCCGTCATTACTATTTCTTCAATAACTTTACAACCATAAATCCTATTTGAACAAGTTGGCCAGCCAAAATATACCTCTCCTCGGAAGAATTGTCCCTAGTTGTATTATTTTCTCGAGATAACTCTTTAAGATATATCTCCGCAATTTAGAGTTATTTGTTAAAAATGTTATCCCAGTTCTATCCCGCCCGGTATAAAATTTTAATTATAATTACAATAATTGAGACGAAACGACCAATTTTAATTTATTCAGAATATCATAAGTTAAGTAGTTACAACAGTGAGTTAGACATAGTATAACAATGCACAATTGAATTAAACCCTTTTTACTGTGCAAGTTTGTCAGTTGAATATAATACAAAGCAAATTTTAATGAAATAAATATCTACAGAGGGTATTATAACAACCGTTCGCTTTTTGGTTTATAATTTTAACGGAATCGCGCCGATTTGAATTAAAGGATAGTTTATCGAAATTTTGTTAAAATAATATTCCCTAATTTCCCGTCGCCGTTATATCGAAAATTTAGTTGATTCGGGATTGCCAGAACTTTAATGTTGTGGGCGAGTGATTAGAAAATAAAATGGCAACCAGAAGTATGCAAAATTATAAATGTTTATTTTTATTCAGAACAGTCTATGTAACGTTCTAGATTTAACTTTCATCAATAACCCAACAATATATATCCATCCTACGTAATTGTACAGAACTGGTACTCAAGTGTCTAAGACTAGATGTGTCTTAGTTCATCGTGATTGAAAAATAAACCAAAACACACTTACACTTAAGTAAATATCATAAATAATACTGAGTAATTTTAACTAAATTCAAACTACCTTACTATAAACTCTTGTCTTAATTAACAGCTGAGAGCTGAGAGCTACTAATTACTTCCAATCTACTTAATTAGCCTCACAGGTTGAGTTGACAATTTCAAGGGTATAATTAGGTTATTCCAATTCAAAAAATAAAAACAATCAATTTTATCTTACAGCTGACTTGAGTTAGTTCACAATTACTTTAACACTTTCAGTCTTAAACACGCACTGTTCATACACTTAATTCCATTCACTCACGTTCCAAACGCGAAACACAATTTAACTCTTTTCTTGACCGAAGACCGAACCTACTAATTAAAACCGCAAAGTTACCTCATAACTTTTGACCGACACCAGGACCCCCTAATACTCCGGAACAAGCGAATAGTTTATGCAGGGCCGTTTTAACCTTTCAGTAGGCCTAAGGCAAAAATCTCTCATTTGCCCTCTTTTCGGAAGGCCCTGTTATATTGAATCGTACGCCTTAATTTATCCAAATATTGGGATATTGGTAGAGAATGAAATTTACGATAAGTTAAATCATAAGTCTATATTATTGTTCCATAAGTTTGACACTTTGGGGAATATTTTACTGAGAGCTAGTAACGGAGTGACGTCATCACAAGAACAAAATTTCCCCCTAGAGAGGCGCTGTCAATTGCTACCTGTGACACGGACGCAAAACTGCGACGAATGTGTTTGTCTTTTGTGAATAGCTCTCAGTAAAAATTGTGCATGTGAAGAATAGGAATTGTCATACCTATGTTACAATACAGGATTCCATAGCTCTACTTGGAATGCTTATCGCGGCAGATTTCCGTCTCGATGTGGCTGGCGGTTTTTTTGACGTCACTATGTTAACTTAACAAACAACAACGTGAGAGGGGAGCGCGCGCAGAGGGGATTTTTTCTCTCGTAGGCGGGGCCAAAGCCGTCAGAGTGATCTTACCATACGCGATGTCGCATTATAAGCATTCCTGAACAATATTATACACTTATGGTTAAAGTTAATAAAAACCACCTATGGACTATAATTTTGCTTTAGTCCCATTCGACCGAAGGCGGTTTTTGAGGTGTCCCATTCGACCGAATTCCGCCGAAACGTTCGGTTTTTATGTGTCCCATTCGACCGAACGCTTTTATGTGTCCCATTCGACACATTTAGTTACTGAAGTCGTTTGCAATGGAGCGGATAGCTAATAAAGGAGGGTATTTATACATCAATAATAATTATTTATTCCGTCTTAATAAAAAGAAAGATACAAATTGCTATTTTTCTTGCCGAAACGTGATGTGTAAAGTCAAGAAAAGTAACTGAACCAAAACTGAAATAGTAAACTTAACCAACTCTAACCTAACCTAACCTAACCTAACCTAACCTAACCCAAACATGGATCTTCGATAGTACATACCTTATAAATAAAATACCAAATCACCCCGCCAATTGGGCTACATTTTAAAATTCTTTCGGTCGAATGGGATTTCGGTCGAATGGGAATAAACGATAATTTTATCCTCGAGTGTTTCGTAAGTTTTATCTTTACTTTAAATTTGTTAGTGTTTAGCTTTTTGCCCTCTTTTTAGTATGGACGTTTCTACCTTTTCGCGTATTTTAACTAATACCAAGAACGCATAGAGGTACTAAGAACTTGGAACTTTAACATTAGCCTATGCTGCCTTGTTGTTATACTTTCAGAAGCAGTCGACTAAATACTAAACTAGCTAGGCTAATAACCAAGACACCACCCTAGTTAGGCTCAAGTCATCTAGCGACTTATAATGCTTTTAATTCAGTTGGCCTGGTCACAATGCGTAGGAAGGTGGTGGCAGCAAGCCTTTCTTGTCACGCGAGCCAACAGCTCCCTGCACTCTCATCTAGCTGGCTATACTCACTATTACCATGCTATTACCATTACCTCCACAAATTTTTATAGAAAGGGGAAATACTCCTGTGATGGAAAATAATATACAATGTACCGATAATAATAAGTGAGATTTGGGTGACACAAACATAGGAACCTTTTGCCCCTTTTGGATTATCCACCGGGGCGGACCGTTAAATTTGGGGGTCCTGTTTACGGTATCTTTAACCGCAAAGGGGGCCCCTCGATTGAACGGGGCCCCAGGCTGCAGCCCATAAAGACCATGCCTAAATCCACCCCTGATTATCCGACACGTCAAATTAATCAAATTTAAAAAAAGAATAATAAGTTAACTAACCTTTTCACCGCGAACGAGCTCAGAGATTTGCGTAAGTAAGAAGAGACCACCGAAAATCCATTTGAACCGTCTAGCTAACATTTTATGAGTTCTAACTAATTTTTTCCATAAACTTCAAAGACTCGCGAAGTTACAACTCGTTAGAGCTAACTGGTAACGAAAGGCTAAATACTTAACAAACATTACATCGCTATCACAGTAATAAACAATTTATCTCAGGTACTTTGGATAGTTAAAACCCAAAGGCGTAAGATAATACATTATCAATCGGTTATTCTTATCAATGGCGTTTGCCTTATTTTGCGAAATAAGTTTGATACGCGTATGGAACTACTGAATTCCGTGTTTATTAAATGCGAGGAATGAAACGAGGAACTTATCCGTAACTGATTAGCAGCGAATACATTTAACCAGGAAACTATAGAGGTATACACTTGGAATTTCTCAGGTTCCATTGGGACGGTGATACGAAAGCGCGTCGGGAAAAAGGCGGGGCTTAACTACGTCAAGTGTAACATGACATTTCAAATTCATTGGCTCGAGATTTGACGCGAAAAGAATGCGTCGTCATGGTAACAAATAGGCGATCTTCCCGCGCAAAAATAGGCTTATAAAACAATGGATTTAAAAACCTCAATTTGTTATCGTACTTAATATTTTGAAGTAATTATAATGTTCTTCGCGGAAGAAGTGTAGTGATACCTAATTTCAGGTATTTGTATGGTTATAAAAGAGATAATCAGGTAAGCTAATAATATAATAACCAGGACAAATACAAATTTATTCAATTTTATTACGATTTTGAGGGGAATCACGCAAAAGGGAAGATACATGGCGGCGAAAAGTTTGGCGATTGGAGATAGAAATCATTGCTTAGGGAAGAGAGTTCCAATCATTGATGACACTTGACGAAAAGTGAATTTGGAGCTGCGTGGAACCTAGGAGCAGGCCCGCCTTATCCATAAGGCACACTAGGCAAAGTGCCTAGGGCCTACTAAAATTTTAGGAGACATTAGGGCCTACGAAGGTCCGAAAAGACGGTAAATGAGAGATTTCGCCTAAGGCCTACGGAAAGGTTAAAACGGCCCTGCCTAGGAGCAACAAACACAAGGAGAACCCAGCTAGCCTTTAAACACGCTAAGGCAGTGTTGTGTACGAATTTCATATTTCCGAATTTTTCCCTTCCGACGGCAGCAGGCACTAAAGCGTCTAATAACCAATGAAAACTGCACGCAAGAAAATGCACGACTTTTGACAGGTTGCGTTCTCCTTGTGTGGGGTGCTGCGTTTGTTGCTCCTAGCTCGAGGCTTGGAAATTTTGAGGAAATGACCTCTAGTTTGGGAGAAATTGAGAAAAAATAAATCATAAAAATTTTGATTTAAGTTGTTATAAAAAATCATGGAGTAAACAAAGGTCATTAACACGGTGGCACAGAATGATGTACAGGATCAATTTGAAGGAACAGCAGACGAGAAGGAGCTGGAAGACTAGACATTTTGTGGGGAAGCTTCGAAGATCATATTCGTCTGCTTTGTGTTCTCAAATAAAGCGCAAAGCTGTTAGAGATCTTACCCCATCTAGTGTCAAACGACAATACTAGACCTTAGCAGGGTTTCATCCAGGATAAGAAAAGGGCCTCCTGGAGGGCCTACTGTGACAGGTTGCATGCCCACACCCCTTTGACACAAGTTTGGTCTCAGGTCCGGTGGTTTAAAACAGGTGTAGTACCTCGTAAACTGCTGACGCTACATCATGGTGCCACAGTAGTAACGGACCAAAAAGAGGTGGCGGAATGCTTAGCCCTGCTCAGGCGTATGTTCCAGAACTCTTTTTGGCGGGGCCGCCAACCAGCTAAAACGCTCCTTTCTCGGAGAGATAACTTTACGGCATCATCTCGGAACTCCATAATACAGCTCCGAGGGTGGAAAACGTGCCCAATTTAATCATAAAGAACTCAACCCCGGCTTATCGTTCAGCCCTGCTCGCGCTTTATAACAGCCTTTGGGAGGAGGGCATCATACCTTCGCGGTGGAAACAGGCCATTTTACATCCTATTTTAAAACCGGGCCAATCACCTACAGAGACATCTTGCTGTTACCCATTCTTGGGAAAATTTACGAAAAACTGGTACTCGCCCGCCTAGTGTGGTTCCTGGAGATTAATAACGTCCTACCGCCGGAGCAATCGGGGTTCCGAGGGGGTAGGCAGGCAACAGACAACTCGCTCCGTTTTTACGGCCGCTACGGCCGCTCAATACGAACTAGCGACGAAGCAACATTGCCTAGCGTTGTTTCTGGACCTTAAAGACGCTTTTGGGAGCGTCTACCAACAGGCGCTCTTGTCGAAAATCCAAGCTGATGATATTGCTCTATGGACTAGCGGTCCCGCTCTTCCCAGGCTATACCCAGCTATGCACACCACCCTGGATAGGGTTTCAGCCTACGGGGTAACCTGGGGGTTGAATTTACAACCTCTCAAATGCGAGTATATGGTGATGTCGAAGGAAAAACGTCTGCCGAAGAACCTCTCTGGCTCCGGTGTCTTCTTATCGATATCTCGGGAGTTTATTCGATGACAGACTCTCTTGGCTTCCTCACATCGAAGCTCTCCGCACTTCCTCTTTAAGCCGCTTTAATCTCTCGCGGGCGGTGTCGGCTTCTCTACACCCCTCTAATACGCTCCCGGTTGGACTTCTCGAGCCCTCTTTACGCTTCGGCGTCCGCTTCTTCTCTGGCCAAACTGGATAAAATGCAAAATGCAGAGCTTCGAGTTATACTTGGGGTTCCAAAATCCACGCCCATCTCCCTGATGGAGGTTGAAGCAGCCCTTCCGCCGCTTCGGTACCGGAGGGATTCAATCGATCTCCGCACTCTAGCTCCTTGTGCCGCGGCGAACACTCCTGTTTTTTATAGTTCTCTTTTCAGAGAGGAATTGGGACCCCTGGAGGTACTTGAACAGGGGTTCCCAGCAAACAGACTACCTTTCGTGCTTCGAGCGTGGCGCCTAGCGCAGCTGCACAATCTGGACTGACTCTTCCACTCCTCCAGGAGTCACCTACCCCTTACCTACTCCCCACCATGGGTGCCACCAGCGGCCACGATCATTCCGCGCTGGCTATCTACTCCCAAGGAGGAATTAAATTCTCTTCAGTTACGTCAACTATTCTTTGAAGCCTTAGACGGCTCAACGGTTCCTGATTCAGGTGTCGCGGGTGCGGCATTCTCGATTCCCTCTCTCAAAGTGGGTGTGATTTCGCTGGTTGACTTGATTCATCCTATTAATAGGATAGAACTCTTCGCGATCCAAATGGCCCTTTCATACGCGTTCACGCATCTTAAAGGAGCTGTTGTGATTTGTTCAGACTCACAAAGTGCTCTCACACAACTATGTCAGCGATCTCTTGACCCGGTGGTTACGCTTATTCATAATTTACGCGATCGGTACACTAGCCCAATTACCTTCCTGTGGTCTCAGGCTCACGTTGGAGTTCCTGGTAATGAGTCCGCCGATCAGCTCGCGTTTGTTACTCAGTTGATTCGTCCTTCGAAGGTAGACTCAGGGCCGTAGCCAGGACATCGATATAGAGCGGGCGAACCATATTTTACGAGGGGCGAATTGTCCCAATAGGGGGTGTCGGAGTTGAGTTGCAGAAAAGGCTAGGTCGGGCGAAAGAGATCCCCCCTCTGGCTACGGGCCTGCGTAGACTTCCTTCTACCTTCTACTCTTGCGGAATGAAAGGGTGCCTGTGCGCTGTCGGTCCTCTCCGCGTGGACACACCCCTAACAGTCTATTCCGGGCTCCTGGCCCCTACGCGAAGCGAAGCCATTCCCCAGTTCTAGGGATGTCTTCACCGTTAAACTCTCGCGGCGTGACGACACTCTACTGGCCCGGCTCGGGTGTGGACGGCTACCCACCAATTCTACCCTCAGTCGATTTCGTTTAAGCCCCACAGACTCTTGCCCTCACTGTGGGGAACGGGAAGATCCTCAGCATGTTTTATTTGTGTGCCCCAAGCACCGTAAGTGCCGACGTTCTCTTCTACAGACATTAAACAACTGTGCATTTCCAGAAACTGTCGTTGGGGTTCTCACGGCGGTGCATAGGGGTTCTCCAACAGTCATTACAGCTACGGGTTCCTTATTGGCAATAAGGAACCCATAGCTGTGATTGCGACAAGCTATTCGCACTTAATTTTTTGTGTTTCTTAATGAATGTTACGAGCGAAATACAAGTTGGGGGGGGGGAAGGGAAAGTATGCCTTGGGGAGGGAAGGAAGTTAAAACCAACAAGTAACGCCTCGTAGTGAGGAACGGAGGAACTTAGTAGCACTAAAGACTATATATATACTTCGCTTACTAGACAGGCGTCTCCATACAAAAAACCTGTTAGCACTTTCGAAACACGGGAGAGAAGCAGCCTTGGAAATAACGGTGGTCAGGTGGTCAAAGACCAGTTAATTAATTGCTCAGACCAGTTTATTTATTAAAAATTTGGGGGGGTCACTGGTCACCGTGTCCAGTCTTAGGTGAGATAGTACTATATTGTACTATTCTTGTGGTACTCATAAAATAAAGTTAACTATTTTGAATACGTGTAAAGTTAATGTTACCAACATAATCTAACTTCTAAACATGTAATATAGGTTTTTTTAGGCTTATAAATGGCATTAGAACATTTTATATGAGACCAGTTAAATAATTCATAAGCTAGGGGGTCACTGGTCATAAGGACCAGTTTAATAATTCATATGCTAGGGGGTCACTGGTCAGAAGGACCAGTTTAAAAAAAAAAACCTTATTTCCAAGGCTGGAGAGAAGCCTTTGACCAGCCGTTAGAGGCGCCACTAGTAGCACTGCTGAAGCGCGGGGAAAATTTTGAGCAGCGTCTGCTATCGTATGGTACTGTCCTCTAGATCCCGTTTTAGAAGGCCCAGCTTGGTTATAAAGAACGGGACTGGGGGGGCGCCCCGATATATCCCGGTTTTCCTAGGAATATTTCCCTGGTTTGTCCAGGTGCAAGATAAAATTAAACTAAGATTTACAGAGTCATTTAAGTTAAATTGGTTTAATATCATAATATCAAAGAAGAAATAATGTAAAATCTTTATTGGGAAAAACTTATTGATGTAAATTTGTATTCCTCGGGGTAATCGTAAGTGTAGGCATGGGCCATCTTCGACGTTTCTTACTTCTTAACTTGCTAATTTTTAATTGTGTGGCCAAGAAAAGTTTAGGGAAGTCTTGGTTGTATACCTCTTCGTCAGTTTTTTCAAGAACATCTTCTAGCCAATTTTCTGCCTTGGGACTAGCTGGGTTCCCATTTTTCATAATCAATTGACAAATTTTCTTTTCTCTTCTAACTAGTTGTTTCTTCAATTTAATTTCATTATTTTTGCTCTTCTTTAATTCAAAAAGTAGTTGGGAATTGTTCAAACTTTTAAACGCAGATATTTTTCCCTTCTCCTTTTTCTGTCTGAAGATTTCACTCCTAAAATAGCTTCTTAATTTGACACAGTTGCCACACCTTTTCATTTGGGATAGAAGGCAACAAGAGGAGTGTCGAATGGAATTAGTGATCCAGCACACAGAAGCATTTGGAACAGTTTTTTCACTGAAGATCTTGCGGTAATTTTCTTCTACAGTTCCGGAGCAAATCCGCGTTGAATTAAGTTTAGCCAAAAAACTTTTTAAACTTTCATGGGATAACATTTTAGAGGGCATGTCTGAGATAAGTGGGTGCTCCGTTACCAACTGGTTCATTATGCGCAGTGAAAAGTCAAATACAGAGCTAATTGTAATTAAAAAAATAACACCCCCCGTCTGATAATTAATCATGAACATTTTCATTCCTTCATCAAAATTCACCACCCATTCTTTAGGAAATGTATAGGATGAGAAAATATCTTTCACTGATGTGGGTGAAACCATATCTATTCGTCCCTCATTTTCTCTAGCCATACATGATAAAACATCTTCAGGATAATTATGCGTTGAATCCAGGGCTCTAGTACCAGCAACCAGTGGCTGAACTTGCCTGTCACAATTATCATTACATAACACTGTTTGTACGTAACCATGGTCAAGTTGATGCTGATATGCAAGATCTTGGGAAGTTTGTGTTGATTTTATACTACCAGCGATTTCCATATTGTAAATATCCTCAGTTTGCTGTAAAATCAGTTCTTGTTCCGGATGTGTTTCAGTTGACCCTGGTATTTTCACAGCATCACCTTCAGAAGGTTGGTCTGGGTTTGATTCTTTTAGTATAGATAGTCCATGTATAGGCACTTGAATCATTGGTGGTTTTATAATCGTGACCACTAATGAAAATGAATATTAATGAATAGTAACAAATAACCATTTTCAACTCGTGAAAACACATACCTGGGGAGATGTTTTGTGGTAATTTTTGTTGAAGCCAAAGCTGAGTTTTGAAAAAATCGTCTTTTAAGTGTTTTGTACACAAAAAGGTATCGTAGTTAACGTTCTTAACTGTAAAGCCTGGTTTAAACTTTGATAGCCAGGCAACCCACTGTTCACATTGGACGGGCTTCTGCTTAGGCTTAGGGAAAGCGACAAAATCTACTCCAAGCATATGCGATTTATGTAAATAGCGATTATCACTATTACATTTCGGAAAAATGCAATGCTTTTTTTTAACCATTTTCATTTAATGCACGAAAAAGTCCTTGAAATTATTACATATATGTAAGTCAAAATTGCCGCAGCCAAATTCAGTTTACGTTCTACCACATGGTATAACTGCCAGGATCTCTGATGGTACTGTCACGGCCAACTTTGATATCTCGCGCTACAGTGGCCAGCGGCCCAACAGAGTTGCACCAAGTATTTATATTATCTTTGACTGCACTAAAGGAGATTTTTTTTTTTATTCAAAGAAGAAAGGGCTGATTTGAGTCTGAGAAGACCTCGAGCCCGGCGAAGACACCATCTGATTAATCAGGGCGAGATATGTGTAACGGCCACGTCAACGGGATATACACACTAAAGGAGATGACTGTGTAAGTGTTTCGTGGAGCCGTACAAGCGTATCACGGCGCCACCTATCGGTACGGAGTAAAACTAACGGGGGAGATTCTAGAATTCTTTACCATGGCCAGAGGTAAAGGTGCACCCTTTTTAGGAATTTTGTCATGCGATTGATGGACAGAAATCATAGTGCGGGACGCATATTTACGAACCTTGGACAGAAATATTAATAGCCCTTGCTCAAAGATAATACTACACCAAGGCGGGGAAATATGGCGACCGAATGCAAGTCGTGGACTTATCGTGGGGTGAATTAAATCCGAGAGGGGATTACATAACGGGGAAAAGAAAAAACAAAAATGGGGGAGATTCGAATTCAGAATGGAAACCCTTTGTCGTTAATCAATCACAAAATCTTTATTTGACATTCAATTTAAAAAAAAAACTAAAATACCAAAATGAACAAAATTAGGGGGGGGGGACTGAGGGGATAATTTTACTTTGCTTCTAGTGATGGTTAGGCCATCTCCATTATGGTTCTTTTAGCTTTTTCAACATAAGAGGGGGAATTAAAACACGAAAATATACACTCTTTGACGTCGCTCTTTGACCATATATTTCTTATTGAAACTATCTCTTACTATTTTCTATGGGATCGGTTCCGGCATCCCTACTCTCAGGCATCTTGGACTCAAAGGACGGAGGGAGCAGAAACAAATATACACTTACACTAAATAATAAGCACTACCTTTTTCTCGAACAATAGCGTGGGGGTTAAACTTTAATTCTAAAAACCGGCTATTTCCTATTTCGACCCTGGGCACTCTACAAGGGGGGGGGGGATTATGATACATTTCTATTTATCGCTGATTCTTGGCTGCTATTCGATTTACGGGATTCCGGGTTACGGGAGCTTCCGGATTACGGGGTTCCGAATTACGCAAGACACACGCACGTTTTCTTGGAGGGGCTCAACGGGGGATTTCTTGTTTCGCGGTGACAGTTCCAAACTGTCAATTCGCCTCGTTTACGGCATGGATGCCCGGATTACGGTAACTAACGAGCCGGATTACGGTATGGATGTCCGGATGACGACGATGAACTTCTTACAAGCGGCGTAGGTACTTCGGGTTTCGGTCTGAAACGTCTGGCTACACGAGGGAATCGGTCTGAAACGTCTGGCTAGACGAGGGAATCGGTCTGAAACGTCTGGCTAGACGAGGGAATCGGTCTTGAACATCTGGCTTTCTTCTCTCGGAATGGCTAGATATTGGGTGATCAACAGTAGTGTTCGTACGGGGACCCCGACCTCGACCCCGAAAGTCGGGGATCCCCGACTTTTGTCCCCGACCCCGACTGTCGCAAATCAAGTCGGGGTTTTCCATTTTTCGGGGTTATGTTTTCGTAGTGTAATTTTAAATTTTCGCGCCGCCGCACCCCGCTAAATCCTAAAAATATAAAATAGATAGGTTCCTCCTCTCCCTTTTTTCGTGGGCGACAATAGAATGATCCGAATGACCTTCGGCTGATGCCGCTTACGTAGCTCTGGCTTGACGCTTGACTCTGACTTGAGTCACTTTTTTAAGTTTTAGTTTCATAATGGACGCTTCAATAAAAGATACTCGGTTTCTACTCCCCTCTCCAAATTCATCTGGGAAGGAGCTATTTCCGGTCGGTCGGTTAAACGGTTAGAATGGCTAGCCAAAAAGTCATATTTAAGCCAATTTGAGACGCGTTTTTGCCCTCATGAGAATTTTGCGTCAGATAAGAAACGCGTCGGCTCACGTGTATAAGGAACATACTAATGTTAATTTTATATAATTTATTTTAAGGTAAAATATATAATGTTACTAAAACTAAGTATAAGAAGGTAATATTATTATTATTATCATCCTCTTATGGTATAAATAATTAAAATTATATGTAATATTTTTATAATACCGGACAATTTTAAAGCTTCTCATGGAGGCAGAGTTAATTCATTTCGTATAAAATTATCTTTTGGAAAAAGATGAAAACTCATTCCTTTAGAACTAAACATATTACATTTGCAGTACGGTATGCAACAAGTGTTTCGTTTTAACCAGGTAACTTTTTTGCATGATAAGGCTTAGCAAAAAACCGATGTTACGTTCGAGAAAGTTTCCAGCTTTCTAATATTTCAACAAGCACTATATAAAAGTTACTTTTGAGTCCTGGCTGTCGGAAATATTACTTCTTGGCAATTTCTGGGAAGATGTTTTATTTAAGCGCCTATTGCCGTTGTTTCGGACTCTCTCAGTCTCAGCTAAGGAGTGTGGAGTTACAACGTTTGTAAATAACTTGTGAATTTATAAAACAACTTATTTAAACAATACACTATCTAATCTTAAATCGTAAAATTGGGGTATTTTTATAATTTTTCTATTCTGAATAAATACAAAGAATTTTCCATCCCCGACCCCGACTTGTTTTTCGCGGGGTTAGACCCACCCCGACTTTATTTTGACCCCGTACGAACACTAATCAACAGGTGATTCGAGGGTGTTGAGGGCATTACGTTTTCCAGACTTATTACTGCTTGGCCTATGCTCTTCCGGTCGGAATGCAATGAATGTAGGTCATCTAGGCCGTCAGTGAGGGTTGTTTCAATCATGAGGGCTGCAGTGAGGGTAATTATTATCTAAGCGCGACTTCGTCGCACATTATTTTCCATTTATTTCGACATGGTCATTCTCTTGCCCGAGAGGTAGAGTTCTCTCCAGAATCCAAATTCTGTCTTTTTGGGGCTCTGTCACTTGGTTTTGTTCCGGGGATTTTAGGGCGGAGTTGAAAATGAAAAGTAATTGGTGACCTCCCATTTTATTTGGGTCATTGGTGCACCCAAGACTCGTATCCTGTCATGGGATGTATGACGTTGTCTGACCCGCGAAAGGTCCCTTGGGTTGATTCCGCTTGATTGCGGGGGTCTCAGGGTTTGTGGGGGAGAAGGTGTTAGGAAATCACGAGGTTATCTTTATTTTGTTGTCAAGCGAAAATGTCCAGGCACACTTTCGACCTATTACCTGGCCTTGGAAAACGGGCGCTTTTTGATGGATCCGGCTGTGAGTTGAGGGGACATCATTACTGGTTTAGTTCGGAAAATTTCTGAGAAAAGCTTGGATGGGGTCGGCTCGGAAAGAATTGTACCACGGTAACAGGGTTGCCAGTTGGGCGGTTTCCCTCCAATTTGGGCGGTTTTCGATGGTCATTTTGTGGAAAAAAATCGGTTGGACGGAAAGTGGGTTTTTGGGCGGTTTTCAATTTAAAAAATCCCACATGTATTAAACTTATTTTTCCGAGAAAAAAAAATAAAAAGCGTATAATATTTAAAGCGTGTCATAGTTCCATATTTTTTAAAAGCCTATGGGAAAGTGGGCTAAGTACAAATTATATGATGCCCTTAAACTCCATTTTTCTATTGTCGTTGATAAAGAAAAATGCATGGAAGCGAGGATGCTCCATGAAATAAAGGAAGACCCCACCATTAAGCTGTATTTAGAATTTTTAAATCCAATTCTAAAAGAGCTAAACCGATTAACGAAATTGTTTCAATTGGAAAACGGAGATCATGTTACCATATTTGATCAATTACAATTGTGTTTCGAACAGTTTATGAGTAGGATTTTGCAACCAGTAATTTTTATGTGAACAAGGAAAACGACACCTTGGGAAATTTAGATATCTCCAATTTACAAACCATATTTTTAGGAATAGAAAATGTAGACTCCATCAATAGCGCCATTTACAATGAGTAAATCTTTAACCTCAATAAAAGTGCTTTCAAAAATAGTATTTTTTCCTTATTTTTTTTACGGAAATTGGGCTTGTTTTAGAAAAATTATTTATTTTGGGCGGGAAATTGGGCGGTTTGTATTTATTTTTTGGGCGGGTCATGAAATTGTTTAGCTGGTAACCCTGCACGTCTCCATCATTTGAGGGCTCTAATTTAGTTCATAATTTATATTAAGTACCCTGTTTAATTAATTATCTTAATTTTATATTTTATAGTGGGGGTTCATTGAGTTCTATAAGATTTATAAACTATATTTAATTTGTATGTAGCCGATTGTAGCGTTAAAAAGTGATATAAGTTTTTAGTGTATCATTAATTTTAATTATATTTAATATTGTGATTAGTTTCCATTAAATAGAGCGTGGAATTCTAAGATATTTGATATATGGGTTTTTTACGAATACTTAAAAATAACTGTCAATGACTATGTTTTCATGAAGGTAGGAAATGCGGATTTGAGGAAATCCCGTTCTCAGCGGTAGTCGGTCATTTTGTACAAAGGTAAAAATGTACAAGGTAAAGATGTACATCAAAAGGGTAAAAATGTACAAATTTTTATTAAAAACAATTACAAAATCGTTTACACGTCGGGGTTTCCAAACCGAATATTTTTACTAACACCGTTTAGAAATAATGGAAGTGTTTTCTTTTTTTGTAAATATTCGTCTGTTGAAGTATATAAACGCTTTTGGAGCTCGTGGTACTGTTTTCTATTGCGTCTTGCGTTTTGAATACCACGTTCGTCATCCAAAATTCTTTTATGTACTCTTGCCTCGATTTTCTGGAGATTTTCTATAAGTGTCCACACAGTTGGATGATTGTGTCCCACTAGTCTGGCAAACCCGTTATTCCAACCCTCAGAAAACGTTATTTGTGCATGAACCCCGAAAGACAAAACTTTTCGGCACCTATGTTACTCACTAACATTTTTCCTTCCATATCGAACGACCATAAGTTTAGAACTAAAACGAAGCATAATTATGCTAGAGCTTTTATATACTTAGTATGAAAAAATAATAATATGCTAGAGCTTTTTATATACTTAAAAAAATAATTTTTTTCTCGATGGTCATTTTTACCGTGTAACTTTAAACACATGTACATTTTTTTCCTAGGAAAAAAAATTTTCACCTAGAATCTTCTCAGCGGGGAGCGTTTTAAGAAACTCGTATTTGGACGTTTTCATGGAAGTCCAATCTCGACTTTCAACCGGGTTTAAACCCCCCAGAAACCTCTACACTTGGAATTTTCTTACTAATCTCTCGACTTCTTTCGGATAAGGGCAGCTGGCCGGTCGTTTCATTTTGCAGTAACGCGTGATTAGTGTAAACTCCAAGCAAATGGATCCCAGTTTAAAGCTAAAAACCGCTTTTACTTTATTAATTTCCCAATTAATTAGCTTAGGAAAATTAATATGTCAACGAACACAAAATTCAATCCTAAGAAGGAGAAGAATTCTTTCGTTGGCCATTACTAAAATTAAGCTATATTCAGAATTAGGTTCCACTAACTTCTTCAAATGAGCCCAATCCTACTTTCGAGTTCTTATCTGTAGTTTACGTCACTGGGAATTTACCAGGTTACCGCCCCCTTTTCCGCGGCTTCTTCGGTTATTTTAAATAAAAATTAAAAATGTAAACATTGAATTGTTCGCGTACGATTACCAAAAACCTATTCGCAAAATTTACTAATTTAATCACGTCAACAATTAAATGTATTGTTTATATCTTTATATTTATGCTTACATTTATTTTTTTATTTTAAAAAAGTGTCGTTAAAACCTAGGTTAAAACATGTGAAACCACAACTTTTTAGTAGTGCTTGGAAATATTAATTCATTATCATAAATTGCGATATTTTTTCGTCATTTTTTTGAAGAAATAAACTTGTTATGTAACCAACGGTTTCGTTAATCTACTACTCATTCTACTTATTCAAAAAAGTAATTGTTTTTATTAAAGGGAATAGAACCTCCAACTCGTTCTTTATGGAAGACGCCATCAGTTTCCTTTATTCCGTTCACAATCAGCGGTTATCAGCGCCGCAGGTGTGAAAAGCCATGGGAGCCTGGGAGGCAACGGAAAATATTGGAACCCTCGGAGGGCGACAGAAATAACAGAGGTTATATTCCCTTTAAGTTTTAGGTGTATCCACTTTCTTTTATTCAGCTATTTCATCTTAAAATATTACTATTTAAATCAGGGCTAAAAGTATTTATTCGTGATTAAAAAAAACAAAGTCCGAGCACTACCCACTACTTATTAGTTACTACATTTCCAACTAAATAAACCCCCAGTGTATCAAACACGTGTTCGTGCGTTTTCCTTCGAAGAAAATCCGGATTTACCAATAGCCCAGGACAGATACGGTTTGACCCGAAACATTTTCCCATAAAGATGAAAATTGGTACATAGGTAGTTTTTGACCCCAAAAAAAATATACTAAAAGTCCCCACCTCTAGAGCGTGAGCTTCCGACGCCATCTTGGAAAATGGCCACCAAGCACGCCTGACGTCATAAATTTAATGAAAGTGTCCAAAAATGTTAAAAATTGGTACATTATACATTTAGGGCTTTCTGAATTGTATTGTAATTTTGTTTTTGGTGTACAACCGTTATTTTTGCCGGCATCTTGGAAAATGGCAGCCAAAAAGGTTTTCCACGTAACTTTACACTATATGTTTCAATATGATTGAAAATTGGTATATAGTTCGTTTGCGGCTGTGTGAACATAATTACAAAATCTTATGGATCTGCGACCATTATTTCGTCCACCATCTTGGAAAATGGCGGACTGCAATGCTTAATTTGGCCTTCAAAATTGTATGATATAGTCCGATTGTTTTCAAATTTGGTATATTTTCTGTTTAGGACGCTGAGAACACTATTACAAAATCTTAAAGGTATCTGACGGTTACTTCGTCCGCCATCTTGGAAAATGGCTGTCTGGTAAATATTCAACTTGTTGATAGCATTCTTATAACTATTTCGAATCACTTTAGGGTTAGTTTGTTAGCTTTTAAAATCTGGAAAATGAAAACCAATGATACATATATAACACATTTATTTGTAGAAAATATTTTATTAGGAAATGCCCAAAACTGTTTAATTAACTATATAATAAGCACATGATGTTTTCTTTGTTTCGTATTCGCCATTTGGCGATGTATCGTTTTTCATCATTTTGGATTAGAACTGTCGATGGGCTTTCCTTTATCTCTACAGGCCGCGTGTGTTCATTTAATAGAGAACTGTCTATATCCCCGGGTCCTAGCGGTAAAGGGCCCATGAGGTACTGATTGGGGACCCTAGGTCAAGGAGGGGGAGAAAGTCAACAACATTTTGAAAACGTTAGTGGAGCCCAGGGTCTAAAACATTTGCCAAAAAAACTAAGCACGGCTCTGGCGGTAGTATAAAGAGGTTCATGGGGCTCCTTATAAGAGTACACCGATATTAATAGAGGAACACGGTACACGACGTTACAGGGATCAGCTAGGTTACTGATATGAGTACGAGTTCTAAAGCAGTCTAAAAGGTTTCATAGAGGAGTCTATAGGAGTACTTCGAAATTTTAGAGTATAGGCGTTATACAATCTAATAAATCGGTTCTAAAGGATAAACTGTGTTTCTTATAGTGGTACACAGTTATTTTTGGAGATACAAAACCTTTAATATATCAGTTATTAAATTTATGGCTTTACGAATTATACGATCAATGCAACTATGTGGAACCCGGTCAAAGGTCGGGCTCCCCAGCTACTTCCTAATATTTACAAATCGCAAATTATAAATCTTGTCGTCTTCTTCAATCAAATATATCTAAGGGTTACTTCAGCTCATACCACACATTGCAGAACAAATGAGACCAGATCTTTTGCAATCGCAGTTTTTAAGGAAAGTCGTTCTACAGTTACACGAAATGAGTGTGAATATGTGTGTGTACGTGTTTTAAAGGCAAACGCTCTATCGTAAAGTGGTAATTTCAAAGTAATCAGAAAACGGTTACTTCCACCAGAATGGTTAGTTAGCAAAATATTAATCATGTAACGACTACTAGATTTTAAATTTTAATATCTACATAAATAAACCGGTGTGTTTTAATTTCAAAATGTCTTGCTAGGCCTATAGAGAGATGGGCAACGACATTTATTATTATTTGGGATTAGGACTGTACGAGCTGCAGTAACTGATAAATATTTAATTGAGTACTTCAAGAATATTTAAATACTTTTGGGAATTTCCTAATTAAATGTGTTATATTATTATTATTTAATGTGTTATATTATTTATATATACATATACATTTGTATCACCGGTTTTGATTTTCCGTATTTTAAAAGTTAACAATCTAACCCTAAAGCGATTCGAAATAGTTGTAAAAATGCTATCAACAAAGTGAGTATTTACCAGACGGCCATTTTCCAAGATGGCGGACGAAGTAACCGTCAGATACCTTTAAGATTTTGTAATAGTGTTCTCAGCGTCCTAAACAGAAAATATACCAAATTTGAAAACAATCGGACTATATCATACAATTTTGAAGGCCAAATTCAGCATTGCAGTCCGCCATTTTCCAAGATGGTGGACGAAGTAATGGACGCAGATCCACAAGATTTTGTAATTATGTTCACACAGCCGCAAACGAATTATATACCAATTTTCAATCATATTGAAACATATAGTGTAAAATTACGTGGAAAACCTTTTTGGCTGCCATTTTCCAAGATGGCGGA
The DNA here is from genome assembly GCF_980474605.1 of Leiobunum rupestre. Taxonomy (NCBI): domain Eukaryota; kingdom Metazoa; phylum Arthropoda; class Arachnida; order Opiliones; family Sclerosomatidae; genus Leiobunum; species Leiobunum rupestre. The sequence goes on along the minus strand of NC_143385.1, from coordinate 51,554,341 downwards.
AAAAATAACGGTTGCAAACCAAAAACAAAATTACAATTCAATTCAGAAAGCCCTAAATGTATAATGTACCAATTTTTAACATTTTTGGACACTTTCATTAAATTTATGACGTCAGGCGTGCTTGGCGGCCATTTTCCAAGATGGCGTCGGAAGCTCACGCTCTAGAGGTGGGGACTTTTAGTATATTTTTTTGGGGTCAAAAACTACCTATGTACCAATTTTCATCTTTATGGGAAAATGTTCCGGGTCAAGCCCTTTTTTAGTCTATCTGTCCTGGGCTACAAGGAAATACGGGTGTGTTTCCCGTATTTCAGAAAATACGTGTTTTCTCAAATACGAGCGTTTTCATTCAGTGTAACACGGATTTAGAAATACGGATTGAGGAAATCCGTATTTCCTACCTCCATGAAAACATAGTCAATATAGAGGGTCAAGAGTGCGGGGAAAATGTAATAGCAAAAGTAAATAAAACACAGAAAAATAAAAAAAAAAATGTAAGTATGCGGGGAAAAATGAACCGGAAGGGTTACAAAGGTTTCAATAGGGACTTGGCAGTGCTACGTCACAGTTTTTTTTCAATAGTTTTTATCGTGGGGAGAAAAATATGACCACAATGGCGGCCATGGCCAAAGCTACGGAGTGCCAAGTCTCTATATGGCACCAAACAAGTGTACCGCTATAAGGCGAAAACTTTTCGCTAGTTTTGGAGTAATTGTTTAGGAAATAGCGAGCAGCTTCAAAATACAGTTTGGCTGTTATTGTATGGAAGAAGTTGGTAGTTTGGGGTAAAAGGTGTACTCTTGTCGTCCCAAAGTGAGCGAATAGTTTTGGCCTATAAATTTTTATAACATTTATAGTAAAACATCTGAATCTTTTTTAAATTTCCAAAAGACAAACGAATTAGGTAATTATAATGTTTATTAAGGCTCTTTTTGACTCCAAAATGAAGCTTCAGAACAGGAAAAAAAAAGAGGAAGGAGATATTCCACTTTAATGAAAACTATGGCGTTATCACTCTATTATCCTAGTGCCAGACTGCCAGAGCATATAGGCAGTGGTCTCCTTTTTTTTGTCTTCCGACAAAATGGTCATTACAATCATGGCTATCGAAATGCCAGATTAGACCTGGGTTGGATGCAAAAGTTTTTCAATTGCTGAAATACAAGTTCGAAGGAAAAAAAGAGAGTGAAAGGCTGGCTGTGTTGGTTCTTGATGAGGTTAGCCTTAGTGAGGGTTTGGCCTATAACCAAGTTAATGGTGAGGTGGAAGGCTTTGAAGATTATGGCTCGTAAGGCAGGACTGGTAAACACAATAATCAAGCGTTAGTTTTCATGGCAAAAGGACTTAAAACCAAATGGAAGCAACCACTAGGCTATTTTCTAACGAATGAAGGAGGATGTCCAGTGGAGAATCACACTTCTTTGCTTTACGAATGCGTAAATAAACTCAAGGAAGCTGGAATTATATAATTGTGACTGACTACCACCTTCCACAAATGGAACAATTGATTTAATTTATAATAATAATATTTATCATTTCCGCCATGTTTTTACCTCTCCGAGGGGACAAAGTCCCCTAGGAGGGGTTATACAACGACCGTGTCTGTCTGTGGGTCTGTGGGTGGGTCTGTGGGTGGGTCTGTGGGTGTGTCTGTCTGTCAGGACTGCGAACGCGTTCGCATTTTCGGTGCAAAGTGTAATCACTGCGTACGCAGTTTCTCAAAGGGTTGGCAAAACCACCGTGCGACGGTGAGCGTTAACGGATGCATTTGCGGTTTGGTTTGGATGGTGTTTTTTCACTCACCGTCGTGACGGTTTGGTGTATTACGTTTTTGTAATGTTTATGCGTAGGTTGTGAGTGTTGAATTTGTTGTGTTTGTGTTCTGATGGATGTGCATGTTGAGTCTGTTGTGTTTATATGGGCGTTTTCTCTCCAACTTCTTCTTAATGACTTTGGGACGGACCGAGTGCTGAGTGTAATGCTACCTCTCAACGTTCAATGGCAGGGTTTCCACCAGTTGTACACGGTATTCGTCTTAGTATCAATTTGCGATCGCATCGGGCGGGATTTGAACCCGAGACCTCCTGATTGACAGGCGGACGTTCTACCACAGAACCACCGACACTTGTTACGCCTTATTGAAAATTAGACCTTCAGCTTTATCGGAAGCGTATTTAATAGAGTACGAAATTTTGGTTTAATTGAAATAGAATTGAAATTGAAATTATTGCATCGAAGAAATTCTAATTTAGCGTTTCTCTATTGATTAAAAACAAATGCGCCACCCAGGTTTCGAACCCAGACCATTCGGCTTGGCAGTCGAGCGCTCTACCACAGAACCACCGATAGCTGCTTAGATTCACTGAAATTAAGACAGGCATCGTAAGCATAATAGGTAATAAAGTCTTTTTTTATTAATGAATTTATGAAGGCCTAATCTGGTATTTTTTAAAGGTTAAATCTTGTTTTAGCGCAGTCAGCCGAGATTAGAGGGTTAAAGGGTAGACCCTGTGGGTAGTCCACTTTCTTAACGACCTATATATAGTTCTGTTAATTCAAAGGAGATAATTTAACGTTAATTGCTTTAAAAGCTGGCGGTTAGTCAAGTGGCTCTCTGTGCTTTGTTGATGGTAAGGTTTTTGCTTCTTGTAAATACATTTGGTGTGGATATTTGGATATCTACGATTTCTTGGGTGTGCGAGTCATTATATGATATTGGAAATTGGACGGCATTGGTCTTTTTCATGTGGTATGCGTCACAACGTCAACAGGAAGTGAACGAGTTGTCCACTACCAGATATCTACGGTATCTTCATCAAGGGCGAGTGTTGAAATAAAATGAGCGTTAAAGATGCGGCAAGTATTTCGTAAGCGAGTAATTCCAAAAAGCCTCTGTAGATATTTCTTTCATTAAAATTTGCGTCGTATTATATTTAACTGATAAACTTGTTCTGTAAAAGGGTTTAATTCAATTGTGCATTGTTATAGTACGTCTAACGTACTGTTGTAACTACTTAACTTATGATATTCTGAATAAATTAAAATTGGTCGTTTCGTCTCAATTATTTTAATTATAATTAAAATTTTATACCGGGCGGGATAGAAATGGGTTAATATTTTTAACAAATAACTCTAAATTGCGGAGATATATCTTTAAGGGTTATCACGAGAAATTAATACCACTAGGGACAATTCTACCGAGGAGAGGTATATTTTGGCTTGCCAACTTGTTACTCCACTATAATTACCTCTCCGAGGGGACTTTGTACCCTAGGAGGGGTTATACAACCACCGTGTCTGTCTGTCTGTCTGTGGGTCTGGCGGTCAGGCCTGCGAACGCGTTCGCATTTTCGGGGCAAAGGGTAATCGCTGCATACGCAGTTTCTTAGAATTAGGGAAAAGGTTTTTCCAAAAGGGCCCGTTTTTTGTTGTCATTGGGTGTAGTATAAATATTTTTCAATTTGCGTTAGTACCGGGCAGGATTCGAACCCGAGCCCTCCTGCACGTCAGGTGAGCATTCTACCACAGAACCACGGATACATTGTACACGTCACTGAAAATTAGAAACTCTTCCGAGGAGAGGTATATTTTGGCTTGCCAACTTGTTTTTTATTTACATTTTAGGTTAGTAATGTTTTGCATTTACGCATTTTTCTTTTTCGTTATCAGTCCTACGTTATCCAAAACGTATTAAAATCTATTGAAAAAGGCCAATTTAAAAAAATTCATATCTTTGTAAATATTCATTTCCGCCAAAACATTTTCACATTAAAATAATCCCCATCTTGCCCTCTATCCAAAAAAAAATTGGGTGGGGGCAGCTATTCTACACTTTACGTATGCAGGGCTTGCCACCACCCTCCTAGGCATTGTAACCCAGCCACCTGAATTAAAGGCTTCAAAAGTCGCTTGATGACTTAGGCCTAAGGTGGTGCCTTGGGTATTAGCCTAGCTGATTATTATTATTATTATTATTATTATTATTTACCCTATCGGTGTATCCCTAATAAAAGTATAGTTTAAACAAAGCATATCTTTTATGGGAAATAACACAAAAATAATTTAAAATTACCATTTTCAGTTTGCATTGTGTGTTGGCTCTATTTACACTGAAAAGGCTAATTAAGAATAAAAAAGTAACGGTAGTATCTGTAGATTTAATTTTCCTACGATGAACAAATAAACTGTTTTAATACATGGTAGATAAGTTCTATTATATAAAAGAAATTCCTTAATGTGTTTCTTTGAGCTCAAAAGTGTAGTGCTTCTGACCATCTCCTGGCATCTGTTTCGGCAACTACAAAAATAGGGTTTAGTTAAAATCATATAACATTTGAACTAAATAAACAGCTGTATTAATTACTTACACATGGAGGTCCAAATTTTGCGCTTTCACCCATATAAGCCAAGGCAAACATTGTCACGACAACCCCAACGAATATTGCCATCATTTTATTGCTGAAAGCACACAAATATTTTTCATAAAAAATTCTTATCCATGTCAAATATCAAATCCGTTGATTAAACTTGTCCCCCACTTTTCTAAAAGATGTAGTTTTATCTCATAGCACTGTAGTTCCAAATACCAAAGGGAAATGAAAATAAACTTACTAGCTAATGTTGATTGGTGATATAGGATTTAACCGATCTTCACCATACCATTCCACTCGTTCATGTAACTTATAAATACAAAACAAGATCAATATCAAGATTTTTGGAAGATGTTGAAATTCAACTTACAGGTTCCCCCATATTTTTCTTCAATATAGGGAAGTCCCAGTTTTCATGCGGATCTTTCAGTTCAGTCGGGATCAAGGGTAAATCAGGGTAGTCACCCATTTGTGCTTCCCTCGGGAATGGCTTGTAGTCTTCTGGTATTAGATTATACTTTTTAGCTGCTGCAATGCGTTCAGCTTCAGTCTCTGGGTATGGGCCGGGTTTCCAGTCCTTGTTCCATGCATCTGTTATAAGATATTTTATCATCCATGTTTTTTCTCTTCCTCATTAGAAAATAAAGATGGGTTATTTATTAATAAAATTTATTTGTTTGACATTTCATAAACTTAGGCAGAGTTTGAGACCAACTCTGATGATACAAGCAGAAGTAAATTTGTGTATTAAGTACCTCGAATAACTAGAAACTAAATATAGAACGTCCTTAAACAGTCCTTTGCTTAATAAGCCTTGGTTTTTAAATTTTAATTGCCTACTTTCAATTCCAATAACCTTTTCAAAAAAAACATTTAACACTAAATTATTCTTACATGATCTACTAGGTATTACAGTAGCAGCCAAAGAGTCTTCTAACTTAAGATTATTTAAAATTGAACTTTTTAGCAGAGATCCAAATTTAGCTCGCCGTAAAATTACACCAGCCATTTTGAATTTGAGCAAACGATCGAAGCAGTGCTTCCAAATTTCCTTTTGTTTTCTCACGGCCAACTTTGATCACGCGCTGTTCGCGCTACTACGGCCAACACATTCGTCGAAATTCCGCGAGCAAGGATTTTCCCCCTATAAACTGTACTATAATGTGTAGGAGTTCAGCGCCACGCTCGGTGGTTATATTGTCCCCAATGTAAAAACTATACTAAAAATAATAATCCGCTAGGGGCGCTGACGTCATACAGGCGGATTTCGCTGCCATGGCTAACTCGCTCTCAAAACTAACAAAGCACCTGGTCCGGATGGTATCCAATCTGTTGTCCTCCGCAAATGTGCTAATGCATTAGCAGCTCCACTCACAGCCATCTTCCAGTCGTCTTATGACGAGGGTGCTATCCCGCGTGACTGGAGCCGAGCAAACATCACACCAATACCTAAAGGCGGAGACCGATCTGACCCTGCCGAGCACCGCCCTATCGCCCTCCTGTCGCAAGTTCTTAAGACTACTGAGCACGTAAGTGCGTCGGCCATCTCGTCGCACTTCACCTTACACAACTTGATAAGCCCCTATCAGCACGGGTTCCGGAGTGGTTTCAGCGCCGAAACTCAGCTTCTCTGCTGCATCGAGGATTGGACCTCTGGACTAGAGCAGACCGGACGAGTGGACATTATTTTTCTAGACTTTCGCAAAGCTTTTGACTCGGTTTCACATGAACTTCTCAAAGCGAAACTCCACGCTTACGGAGTAAGAGGCCGCACTCTCAACTGGCTGTCGGCATACCTTGAAAATCGGGAATTCAGGGTTGTCCTTCCAGGAGCCACGTCAGACTGGCTTCCAGCTTCTTCTGGGGTGCCGCAGGGTTCTGTCCTGGGGCCGCTACTTTTCATCATATACATCAATGACGTTGGGGAAAACGTTGTCTCCACCTTGTATATTTTTGCGGATGACGTGGCGCTCTCCAGGATTATCTTCTCGCAGCAGGACTGCGCCATCCTACAATCTGACCTCGACTCTATCGGCAAGTGGAGCGAGCGTTGGCTTCTACCGCTGAATTCAGCCAAATGCTCTGTCCTTTCCCTTCGCAGGGTGGGCCAGCCAGAGCAAGTCGCTAAATATGTCCTCCATGGAGTTGATCTCCGACAGGTCCCCTCCCTAAAGTATCTGGGAGTGACGCTCACAGATACACTAGAGTGGACCACACACATCACCCGGGTTACCGCGCAGGCTGCGAGAGCGCTGGGTTTCATTCGCCGCCACCTCTCTCACTGTTCCTTCACCACGAAGTCTCTTGGAGTTAAAACATATGTTTTTCCGATCCTAGAGTACTGTTCTGCCGTCTGGGCTCCCTCGACTGTTGCGGGTGTCCATGCGGTTGACCGCATTCAGCGGCGTGCCCTCCGCTTCGCTGCCAGTGTTAGCTTTTCGTGGAGTACCTCTATGACCAGAGTTCTCAAAAACTTCAAATGGGATAACATGGCTTCGGGTCGTCGCCTTAAGAGATTGGTTATCGTAAATAGTGTTGTACATCGCACTTGTGGTGCCCTCGCTCCGCTTTCGAAGGCCATCTCTGGCTGGCATCGCCCCCCTAGAGGAAATCGTGCGGCCTCTATGGTTCTCCCCGGTTTTCGCCTCGCCGTTCGAAAACATTCTTTCCTCCCCTCCTCTATCCGCGAGTGGAATTCTCTTCCGGAGCATCTGAAAGACATTCCGAGCCGTGTTCCTTTCCGGAAGGCACTCTCTTCGTACCTGGACATGTACGAGTAACATTTTTTTTAACATTTTTATTGTCTTGACGTGATGGGTTTCGACCCTTTGTTAAGCTATTACTGAACTTAAGAACTTAAGAACTCATAGGTTAACACAGAAACGTCAACGAATGAGATGGCCGCTGTAGCGCGAGAGATGCGCGAGAAATCAAAGTTGGCCGTGGTTTTCTCATGGCCAACTTGGTTTTCTTTATATAAATAATATTTTTCCTTAATGTTCTTTCGTAAACGATTTTTTACTATTAAAGCAATATTTTCATGGTATAAAATATTTAAGAATCTTAAAAAGGATTAAAATAAAGCAAATCAAATTGTAGTAAGGTCCCTTAATGTTTGTCTTTGACATGACTCTTTGTCGGCTGCCATGCCATAGCAAAACATAGCGCCGCAAACCCGACCCGTGTACGGTGCTTGAGTTCCCCACTTTTAAAATATTTACACGATTAAATTATTACGTAATTTCTTTGTTAAATATATTTATTTATTCAGAGATTATTTTCGTTACTCGTTTATAATCTTTAAATGGTATTCTTAGAAAATAAAATTAATGTATAATCATTTCCTTCTTAGGACTTTGCAATAGAATTGCACAGACAAAATAGCATCATGTCAGATAATGAGAATGAACTTCAAACAAAACCAACGGGATTAAATCCAGGACCACTAAAAGGAGTGAATTACCCACTACAAGTTTTATATTGCGGAGGTATATCTCATAAGCGTGATTTTCGCCAAACAAATTTTCTAATTGTTTCAATCCCTTTCAGAATGTTCCATGCCACTAGAGGTTCGAAATACTCCCTAACTGGCTTTAAACCCTATACTTGTAAAATTTTTCTTATAGTACTGCGAGTATTATCCAAATTATGAAAAATGTAAAGATTGGTTACAGAAGAATCTCCCGTCAGAATTTAACAAAGTTCAAATCGGCGATGATCAAAGTGGAGGAACAGGTGAAGAGGAAAAGAAACAGAGGCAGAAACGTGGTGGTAAAGGACAAATTAAAGCCAAAAAGAAGGTTGAGAAGGAGAAGAAAGTTTGCCTATTTAGATCATCTAGGGGCAAAAAGAAGTTTGTTACTGTTGTAACTGGACTAAGCACGTTTGGTAAAACTTAATTAACGCTGATTAGTCCTCACGTTGAAATTAACGATTCTCTACTTTAGATATAGATCTAAAAGATGCAGCAAAATTTTTTGCTCATAAATTTTCTTGTGGTTCTTCAGTTACTGGTGATGATGAAATAGTTATACAAGGAGATGTTAAAGATGAATTATTTGATATTATTATGGAAAAATGGACAGAGGTATTAATTTTATTACATTTTAATTTTCATGGGTTCGAGAAATTATTTTAAAATGGAACATGGGGGTAAATTTGTTTTTCAGATTGATGATGATTCTATAGATGATTTAGGCGATCATTCTCGCTAATAATAAGCAAATTATATATTTAATTTTGTATGTGTTTATTTTCTTTGTGTGTTGATAATAAAGATGGACAAAAACAAATATTTATCTTAACATTTTAATTTTTAACATCTTGTTAAAAGAACCTTAAATTATATTAATGGAAAATGCATGCCCTTATTTACCAAAAAAGGACTCTTCAAATTTTTTAATATCACCCAACAATTTTTGCCCATACTCAACATAATTCATGGGTGTAACATTAACGACTGCAAGTTTAACTCTTGCTTCCTCCTAAAATTAATAAAGCATTCATATTGCAATTTGAGGGCTGTTAGACACAACGTAAGGCATGCGTAATTGTCCCAAATTTGAAACCTAAATAATATATACTCACATTATAAGTTTCGGCTTTAGCTCGTAATTTGAAGATGTACGATTTGAACTGAGCATTTGATATAATTTCTTCAAAGGCATTTTCATCCTATCATACAAAATAATTAAATTTTCCTCGTTTTTGGATAAAAATAATTCTAATACCGTTAATTTTAAGTGTCCCAACTCAGCAGCAGTGCACCCAAGTATGATTTCGCTATTTTCCTGAAAACTGATGGTCCAAATACTGTCAGAGAAATCCGAAAGATTCATCTGTAATAATAGAAACATTTAACATGAAGTCTTTAACCTAACGGTTGTTAAGAGTTTATTTGTTGGGATATTTACATTCACCATAAGTCTCCACGAATGATTTGGGTAATCTTGCTGGCATTTATCACACCGATAAGTGCCGTCCTGCAAATCTTGAACCTTCTTGTTACAGCCTTCTTTTGGGCAAGCTTGGTACAAGCAATTTTCTTTTTTGATCAAGACAACCATAGCTTTGGTTGTGAAATAGTCAGCTTTTTCATTGTGGCCAAGCTGTTCCACTTTAATTTGGGCAAAGGTTTTCCATGATGAACTTGAAGCTAAATGAACATCAGATGTGTAATAATGATATTTAATAGACATGCAAGTGCCTTGAGTACAAAAATTCTAATTATCTAGTATCACGTCAAATTTTAAATACTTATTATTAGCATAAGTAACATAAGTATGGCAGAACGAATTCGGTTAATGATAGTCTGTCGTGGGGTGATTGAGAAATAATAAGTTTCCAAACAAGAAACTCGTCCCTTCCTACACTTTCCATTAACAAAATAGTTGGTTAGGTTGATGAGGAGAAATAAGAGCTTACACGCGTTTAGGTTTGAAATTTGAAAATAAAAGCATTTCAATTTTCAAAAGTCTGACAGCAAACAGGCGCCAATTTTCCAGGCTCGTCCAAATACTAGGAGCAGTTCGCGGAGAGTTGTAAGTCCGTCAGTATGTATTGGCAAAATAGACTATCATTAAAAAATTTGAATGTTATTAGGTTTAGCGTAAAATAGTTGTGATCTTCAAGCTAAGCGTAAGTCATAATTACTAGATACTTATTCAAGCCACCAAAAGGTCAATATTTTTTAAGTTTAAGAACTTACAAGACATGCCAGCAGATGTAGTTAAACTCTTGGCAGATACGTGCATTCCTTCACGATCATACCATCCTCTCAATGCATGCGCTTCACGGATGTCTGGGTTGAGCATGATGGTGCTGTTCATGACAGCTGATAATGAACGACCTCCATAATCAGACAATCTTGCACCTTTGATGGCAACTATCGGGTTCATAGATCCATCGAAGGTTTCTGCCTATAATTGTTCAAAATAATAATAAACTATAAATAAAAAATTTTGATTTTCATAAAAATCCTCCGCAATTTTAGATATCAGGTTTCATAAACATACCCTTTCACCCCACAACGTAAGAGTTACTAGGGACTGAGACTTATCCATAAGATAAATTTCCCTTTTCCTGAGCTCCGTATTTGTGTCTCGTTTCGTAATAGTTTGAATATCACTACAGTTTTTGCAAACTCCAATAATATCTATGAAAATATAACCCGATACATAAACACTCCAAGAACTATTTAATCATTTTTAATTAAGGATTCTGCATTTATACTCACCAACCATGGAATTTGGCTCAGAATTTTGAAGTGACGCAATATCTTTAAAATCAAAACGCACCATCGGAATTGATTCAACAGCGTCATTACATTCAGTAACCACCGTCTCACTAGAAAAGGTCAGTTCGTACTCGTGACGAATTGAAGAAAATCTTTTGTTTGCAGTTTTAATTTGAGCTTTGGTGACAGAGTATACCTTTAAGATAAAAAATAAAAATTTGGTTACATTACGGTAAATTTTAATAAGCTTTATAAAATTACTTTGTTGACTTCCATCATATTGTAAAAACGTTCCACTTGGTCGGTGAAGACTGTTGCTCGAATTTCTCCACTTTCATCCACCAAATCCAAAGAGAAAACTCGCCCTTCACCTCGTGAATTGCTCCAAGTACGAATCGGTGTTTTTGTCGTAACTCTGGCTTTAATAGTCCATCTATAAAAATAAATAAATAAATTAAAAATTGCTACTATCAACCAATGCAGTATGTTATTTACTTGTTTTGGTATGGCGAAAGAGAAGAAATAGAATGAATTTCTTCTGTACCTGAAGCTGCGATATTGTTGGAGGTATTTGGTACATTAGCAGACGGACGAATTGGGTTATAATTTGGGCCGGGTTTGTTGCCGTTAAATGCGTTCCCTTCTGGTTTCCTGTTTGCCAAATTAGTCAAACTATTTGAACTAGAATAAGGTTCATTTTTAACTTTTACTGGAGAGATTTCAGTTCGGGTTGGTGGTTCACATTTGTTTTCTTCGGCTTCTGTTAACGTTATCAATTTAGGATACATACATTAGTTATCATTTGTAGCTTACCATTTTTAACATGTCCATTCACTGTGCCATTTTGTGCAGATTGAACATTTGGACGAGCATCTTCACCTTTACTGTGAATTTGTTGCGGATTACCAATCTTCGCTCCAACTTCTTCACCCTTCGCAATAAGTGTTAGATCCAACAAAATTAGAATTTTCTTTCCAGGCTGCATCTCCGTACAAGAGTACTTGTCAAGTTTAACAACAGCGTAACGTTCAAATTCACCATTTTTAAGACGGTCATTAAGTTGTGTTCCTAACATAGCAACTATAAATAGCACACATTAACTCTTGGCGTAATTACACTTGTAAGGTTTAATTTTAATTTACATGGATGACATAAAACACCATCTGAAACGAGGAATCTGTAACGATCCTGTCCTCCAGGAACTCTTTTGTACCCAAGTAACTGCAGTTGCGGTTTATCATAAGTTTCTCCATCAAAAATACGCTTGTTTGAAAAATATCCACATTACTTTAAGCACTATCTTTTGTAATTGTAATTAAATTAATTTACTTGTAAGGCTCCTTCACTTAGTTGAACAGCCATGATTAAATTTGCTGGAAGAACTTAGTTTTGACAAAGGAAATGTTTTCAGGCCTAGGGCCTAGAGCCTACAAGTTAACTTTACAAATGTATTTACAGATCTTTAGTTTTCAAATTAATTTATCGTTATATTTCGACACAAAAAGTGATAACAATTATATTTCTCATAACCTCGCCTACAATTTCTTTTTACACTTCAACTTTAATGATAAAAATGTAGTCATATAACACCGACGGATAAACAGCTGAATGTGAAACCCAAGCGAAATGGCGGGAAACTTGACATAAATTATAAAAGGACCCAATCACAAAGCGCACTAATTTTCCGACAGTAAAGAGATTTAGGGGGGGGGGGAGGGGTTGGAAATAAGGCGGTGGCGTCGGTCAAAGTCCAGTTTATTTTGAGCTATTAAATTAAATAGAATCTTCCGCTACAATCAGTCAGATTCGTCGAACTAAATGCGAAATATCTAGATCAATCATTAAGAATATGTTTAAGAAAATAAGCATAGAAGAAACTCTTAGAAACAAAAAGAAGGTCAAAAAGGAGTAAAACTGTTTTTATTCGAAGAACAAGAAGAAGATGAAATATTTTTTAAAGTTCCTTAAAAATGTTTTAAATATCAAAGCTCTTTGGATTGTGGTAAATAATTATAATTTATTCTACATCATTTTAAATATTTATAAATTATATTAATCTTATATTTAATGAAATATTTATAAATTATATTAATCTTATATTTAATGAAATATTTATAAATTATATTAATCTTATATTTAATGAAATATTTATAAATTATATTAATCTTATATTTAATGAAATATTTATAAATTATATTAATCTTATATTTAATGAAATATTTATAAATTATATTAATCTTATATTTAATGAAATATTTATAAATTATATTAATCTTATATTTAATGAAATATTTATAAATTATATTAATCTTATATTTAATGAAATATTTATAAATTATATTAATCTTATATTTAATGAAATATTTATAAATTATATTAATCTTATATTTAATTAAATATTTATAAATTATATTAATCTTATATTTAATTAAATATCTGAGTAATTTAATTTATTTGATCGTGTTCAGGAATTGAACTCGGGTCGCATCGATACAATGCAGATACTTTACCGCCGAGCCATTGACTTCCTTTAGGAAAATAAAAAGTAAAGAAACCATTATGATAAGATTGTGTTTTACCTTTTAATAACGCTTAGAAAAAGGATAATTATTCAAAACTCCTGCGGAAACTATATAAAAGTAATAATATAGCGCCACCGTGTGGAGAACTATCAATAAAACCGGGTAAAAAATATAATCTCTTCAATTTTTCGAACTTTAGTCAAATCTTGACGGGTCTAAAAAACACCAAATAAACGTATATAAAGCCGTTGCCGTCAATATGGAAGATTTAGTCTTTCTTAGTTCTTGGCTGTCAGACGAACTACTACAGGACGGGGTCCTGGTGTCGGTCAAAAGTTATGAGGTAACTTTGCGGTTTTAATTAGTATGTTCGGTCTTCGGTCAAGGAAAGAGTTAAATTGTGTTTCGCGTTTGGAACGTGAGTGAATGGACTTAAGTGTATGAACAGTGCGTGTTTAAGACTGAAAGTGTTAAAGTAATTGTGAACTAACTCAAGTCAGCTGTAAGATAAAATTGATTATTTATATTTTTTGAATTGGAATAACCTAATTATACCCTTGAAATTATCAACTCAACCTGTGAGGCTAATTAAGTAGATTGGAAGTAATTAGTAGCGAACAGCTCTCAGCTGTTAATTAAGACAAGAGTTTATAGTAAGGTAGTTTGAATTTAGTTAAAATTACCCAGTATAATTTATGATATTTACTTAAGTGTAAGTGTGTTTTGGTTTATTTTTCAATCACGATGAACTAAGACAAATCTAGTCTTGGACACTTGAGTACCAGTTCTGTACAATTACGTAGGATGGATATATATTTTTGGGTTATTGATGAAAGTTAAATCTAGAACGTTACATAGACTGTTCTGAATAAAAATAAACATTTATAATTTTGCATAATTCTGGTTGCCATTTTATTTTCTAATCACTCGCCCACAACATTAAAGTTCTGGCAATCCCGAATCAACTAAATTTTCGATATAACGGCGACGGGAAATTATTCTCGTAAATTTATCGCGCGGCCTTAGGGAATATTCTTTTAACAAAATTTCGATAAACTATCGTTTAATTAAAATCGGCCCTATTCCGTTAAAATTATAAACCAAAAAGCGAACGGTCGTTATAATACCCGAGGGGCTGATCACTCCACGTAATCGGTGTACAGAGCCGTACCTTTGACTGTACTAATGGGACTACGCGTAATCTTTGAAGTCCCTGCCAACTTGTTATATTCAATTAAAACATTTTGTTTACAAATTTTGAAAACCATTTTTTTGGAAATTTGTTAGTAGTATTATATCCGAAAATAAATAATATCTTTCACTTTATTTATTTATATCTTTATTTATCTATCTATCTATTTATTTATATCTTTATTTATCTATCTATCTATTTATTTATATCTTTATTTATCTACCTATCTATTTATTACTGTATTTATTTATCTATCTATCTATTTATCTATTTATTACTGTATTTATCTATCTATTTATTACTGTATTTATCTATCTATTTATTACTGTATTTATCTATCTATCTATTTATTACTGTATTTATCTATCTATATATCAATTTATAACTTTATCTATCTATATATCAATTTATAACTTTATCTTTCTAGATCTTTACTAATATTTATCTCTCTCCCTCTCTTTGTAATTATATATTTCTATCTATCTATATATATATATATATATATAGATAACATCTTTCTTTTCGAAAATATTGTATCTATGGAACATTCCAATATACCGCTTTGTCCATTTTTACTTTCATGGTTAGCCATCCATAGCTATTTAAATTACAATGTTGTTTGCTTTTTTTGCCTTTTCAATTGGTGGTCAAACTATAATAATAATAATAATATTCAGCTAGGCTAATACCCAAGGCACCACCTTAGGCCTAAGTCATCAAGTGACTTTTGAAGCCATTAATTCAGGTGGCCGGGTTACAATGCGTAGGAAGGTGGTGGAAAGCCCTGCATGCCACGCGATCGAGGCAACAGCTCTCTACACTATGCCAGTGGTGAGCAAATGGGCGATCTTTTTAGTAAATGGCCATGTCAAACTTAAGTGTTTATCTCTAAAAGATAATAATTTCCTATAATACTAATCAATTACTATAAACATGGCGATTTCGACCTTTAAAATGGCTTTCTTTGGTCACCGCTGGATTAGACTATAATTTTAAACATCGTCTACTTACCAAACAAAAGTGTTTTGCTTTATTGCTAAAATTGCGGTGTAAAATACACCCTCGACGCATTCAAATCTGTGATTAAATTCACTATAGATGAATAAAATTATGTTTGTTCAATTAATTGGTGTTAAAAAGAACGATAAAAAAGTAAATCTTTAAAAAAAATTCTAGAAGTAGATATTTTATCGTAGTTCAAGTGATATTTCCTAATTTAATTGACGTGTTTCACAAATTATGTAACGCCCAAAAATCACATTCCCCGTCATTGAAAAGGGAACAATAACAACCAGGAAGACTCACATTGGTCGGAAGATTTTATGAAAGACGTCCCGAAGGTCGCGAAATATAAATCAGTGAATTAAGTTTTTAGGAAGGTGAGAGTTTGTTCAACGAATGCGACATTTGGGTGGAGGACGATTGCTGGTGTGGTTTTTATGCGGAAGAAACATGGATATAAGGTTAATTTTAAAGGCATTGACAGTCGCTAGATGACTTGGACCTAAGGTGGTGCTTTGGAAATTAGCCTAGCTTCTTATTATTATTAGTATACACTGAAACTTCGTTGACCGTAAGCTCAACAACCCTAACCATCCTTCGTCAAAGGGTCGCATTCGTCAAAGAAACACCGAAACGTTGTGTTCAACCAAAATTCTACATCTGGCTTAATCCTCTCAATGTGGCAGTCCACTGTTGTCCACACGCAAAAATCAGCGTAGAGCGCAGCTGTAGTAAATATTTGTGTTTGTACCTGATAATAGTACGGATGGTTCTTTTTCAGTTTATATCCCTCATTTAATTTTTCTAGGCATGAATTAGAAGACTTGTCTTTAAATGACATATTTTTCATGCTGAAGGGAGCCTTGATTTCAAGGACTCCCTTACCGCAACAATCGCATGAAATGCTCCCATCAGGAGACGCTCCTAAATAAGGGAACTCTTGTCAAAGAGTATAAAAACTACGTAACCTAGAGATATAATGACGGTCGAAAGCAGTAAAGGAAGTTGTAGCACCCGGGGCGAAGGCACTCAGTGAATTTGCACTTCAAATTTCGGTACCGCAGCGCCACTACGGCAGTTTTTAGTACAATAAATAATAATACCGGAGAAAAATGGCAGTTACGGTGTTGCGGAGGTGCTAAATTTGGCATTTTGGATATTTAATTGTCTAATATCTGTCAATTCAAAAAAGTGACAGTAATTGGTTACTGTTTCGTGATTTTTTTAGTTAGAATTTGTGGATTCGTTGTTTCGGTGTTTATTTTCAAAAATTGAAGAATAAGGCGTTTGTTTTCTAACCTTGCCAAGTCCTAAAGGTAGCCAAGTCCTTAAGGAATTTTCAAGAATGTTGAACTAAATCAAAATGATTGCCACTTAAAACTGCCGTAGTGGCGCTGCGGTACCGAAATTTGAAGTGCAAATTCACTGAGTGCCTTCCCCCCGGTTGCTACAACTTCCTTTACTGCTTTCGGCCGTCATTATATCTCTAGGTTACGTAGTTTTTATACTCTTTGCTCTTGTGTAAGAACAAGGCCCGAGGCTTCTACCACAAAATTTCGTTTATTCCCATTCGACCGAAATCCCATTCGATCGAAAGAATTTTAAAATGTAGCCCAATTGGCGGGGTGATTTGGTATTTTATTTATAAGGTATGTACTATCGAAGATCCATGTTTAGGTTAGGTTAGGTTAGGTTAGAGTTGGTTAAGTTTACTATTTCAGTTTTGGTTCAGTTACTTTTCTTGACTTTACACATCGCGTTTCGGCAAGAAAAATAGCAATTTGTATCTTTCTTTTTATTAAGACGGAATAAATAATTATTATTGATGTATAAATACCCTCCTTTATTAGCTATCCGCTCCATTGTAAACGACTTCAGTAACTAAATTGAAAACATAGCAAAAGCCCATTTATATAGCAGCGTTCGGTCGAATGGGACACATAAAAGCGTTCGGTTGAATGGGACACATAAAAACCGCACGTTTCGGCGGAATTCGGTCGAATGGAACACCTCAAAAACCGCCTTCGGTCGAATGGGATTTCGGTCGAATGGGACTAAAGCCAAAATTTACATGGCTATCTTTTGTTAATTGAGAATATACTTTTCTAGCTCTGTCTTCGTTCTCCAGGCCCCATTTAGAAGCTTCCGTTGAAAAAGTGTAATTGGCTGGGTAGCAAATAACTTTTAACAATCACAAGGAAGGCATGGACGGATTGGAATTACATGCCCTTTTAAAATTGGATCCTTCCTGCGCGTAGGCGCTGCCAAAGTTTGCTTTTTGATTGTAGCTTTGTTTCCCTTTCGGCTCTACTAATTTGCTGATCTGTGAGAGAAATGTTTATATTTTCACAGGCAATCAAAAGTTCATTAAATGGCAAAGCCACGTTTTTTTCAGAGTACAGGTCTGGTAAATAGGTTGGATATTTTTCATCAACACATTTGGGTTTGAAACTTTCGTAAAACTCAGGCAGGGTACGAAATATCGCAGCTCTGGGATCCTTTTCAAATAGTCGACGATTTCTCACGTTGAATTCCTCTAGGCTCATGGCAGGAATTTGTTTATGTTTCTTAATGTTTGATTTTATACTTGAGGACTTTAAACTTGTACCAGCTTGGGCAGAGTCTATTGACTCATCAAGAAGCTTTTGCTTAGCTCTGGCAGAAACTAATTCCAAATTAACTACTGGTCCATATGTTTGTCTTTCATCGTTGGAACTTTCCAGTACGCTTTTTTACCCGTCACTGTCACAATCTCTCTCTATCTAACAGCATATTCCACATAAAATAATAGAGCTGCGATATGAGTGCAGCACTCATCCAAGCCAACCATGCACGTGAAATGCCCTGATTTTATTACCCCAAACTCATTCGAAATTATCCAAGTTTTCAGCGGAGTTTCTCTCAACCTTTGAGAATGTAACACCTACAGAAGATAGTAATTATTATAGGTAAATCTATACGTACCTATGAAAAAATAAGTCAACACTTACCCTGCATTTTACTACAACATTCTTGGACTTTTCAATTACTTTAACCGCAAACGAATTGATTATAGGCGTCCAAACCTTAATAATTTTTTAGTTGTTCGTAAGAGAACGGCGAAATCCCATAAATTAGATAATTATATATATCTGGGTAAAGAATCGGTGGGAGATGCTCGAAATTCGTGTTTGTGCCTTGCTCTACGTTCTCCACAGTAGAAATACGTACATTCACTCTTTTTTAATTTATAAGGGTCTAAGCCATTTATATGAGAAATCTACTCTAAATATCGTTTTTGCATAACGGGCGTTAATGAATCTAAATAGTTTTTACTAGACACTTTTCCAGAAGGCTTCATTTTTATTTTATTCACGATTCCACGTTTAAAAGGAAAAAAAGATGGCCATCATAGCCGCCGTGTTAGTTGATAAAATTTCAGCTAGAGTATGCTTTAAAAATGATACGTATAACCTGACGTCACACCTGTGCGACCCCCGTACCTTACCCCAGCTGCCAAGTCCCTGAGAGAAATTTACAAACGAGCCAATCAACTCGAGGGTACTTTTATGTTCCGCCTTTTCGGTTAAAATGTAGCTTAAGTATCTTTTTTTGATTTCGACGCTAGCGACATCTGTTGAAAAAGGAGCTACTTCACGTCGAGCCAACACTGGCTTTAATAACTCTTTTGTTGTGTGCATAAATATTGACACTTGTTCTGTGAACACAATTTAATAGAACATATCATAAACTATCAAGGCTCTAATCATATATAAATGTTAGAAACAAGAATTTCCGCCAAAGGGACTATACAGGGTGTTTCAAGGAAGTCTGGACCAAATTTACAAGGAATGTTCTTTGGGCAAAAAGGAGTGAAAAAGGTCCTAAGAAACGTTTTCCTAAATTAAACCGTATCCGAGTAATTGGCCGTCGAAAAACGCGCAAATGCGCAGTTAATTCTATTATTCTAGGGACCTAATGGTTTCCTAAAGTTTACTAATCATTTTAATTGGTTTCTTATCTTTTCGATAAAAAACAAAACTAGTATCAAAAGTGCGTTGTTAAAATGAAAAAAGTAAGCTACGTGTAGAAATACGTTTTAACAATAAAAAGGTGTTTCTTAGTGACTACGCCTATTATAAAAAGGGAATTATTGAATTTCGATTTTTTTTTTCTATTGCCGTAAGTAAGTACAAATTAACACCTGGTGAGGCGATTTAGAACTTATCTAGCTCAGCTCCATGTTTCCCCCCCTCCCCGTGTGCTAACTTGTACACTGACAAGGAGCCTACCCAAAGTGGTTATCACCGATTTTGTTGAAACTCGGGGGTTAGGTAGACCTTATGGTAGTATGAAAATTCGCAAAGGGAAAATTTGCAATGGGCTTTAGTTTTCCCATGGCAACCGAAAATGTTTTTGATCTCTCAAAACAAAGAAATCTGAATTTAAAAAAGCATGGGATTTTCTCGGATTACTTACTTAAAAAATTTGAAAAAATTAAATTTACAAAACATACCCAAAAAAGATGAATTTGACCTATTTTGGGTAAAATTGAACAATGATTTTGGCTAATATTGATCAATTTTAGTTAAATTTTAACAAAATTTGGGTAACCGAGAAAATCTCATGTTTTTTTAAATGGAAAGGTCAAAAACATTTTGGGTTGCCATGGGAAAACTAAAGCCCATTGCAACTTTTCCCTTTGCGAATTTTCATATTACCATAACGTCTACCTAACCCCCGAGTTTCAACAAAATCGGTGATAACCACTTCGGGTAGTCTCCTTGTGAATGTAATTAGGGCCTAACGGTCTCATTAAATAGTCTACAACACATGTTCTAATATTTTTTGTACGGGGTCTCGGTAATTGACGGATTTTGAAATGACGTTTTAGCGCGCGACACTACAGGTACATGACTTGGGCACACAGCCTTCTTTGCGTGCTTTTTTGACCATAACATGTAGAGGTATTTTCACGCGCAAAATGAATTTTAAAAGCCGTTAATAAATTCACGTACTTCACGAATGCAGAATAGGCCGATATGCATCTTATATAAGGACTCGCTCAGCGAAATGCGGTGGAAGCGCGGCGCTTGCATCAGGAGCAATTTCCTCAAAGACAGCTTCCAAATCGACAAACGTTCACGGCGGTTGAGAGACGCTTAAGAGAAACTGGAAAAATACAACCCACGGGACCTAGTACTGCAGAAGGAGACGTTATAGAAGACTTGGAGGAACGAATACTTACTACGACAAGTACGAGGTAAGTTGAACGTCAATAGGCGCTAGCATAAATTATTCATGTCTTGTTCAACTTGTTAAAATGTTCCACGCGCTCATTATTATTTTAGCGTAAAAGGCTCGTGCGTTTTTTTATATTTCAGGGAGCACGCGCGAAATCGCTCGAGCCCGTTTACGTTGAAATATAAAGACGCGCGTGGAACTTTTTAACAAGTTGAATAAGACATAAATAGAATTTATGCTAGCGTCTATTGCGAGTCGACCATGTACTTGTCTGGCGTATCCTTTAAGGACACCAGTACCACCCATTCCATTTAAAAAAGGTTCAATCTTTAAATGAGGCCGATTATCCAAGACGAGTCGAATTTTTTCAGTGGTTTCAGGAGCAGACTAACGACGTCAATTGGTTAAGAACGCTCCTAGTTTCTGACAAGGCTAATTTTTTCCGGTGGCGGACTCTTCAATTTACATAATCGGCATGAGTGGCGAGAAAATCCGCACGCGACTACCGTAAGGTGACATCAAGTGCAGTTTAGTCTCAACGTCTAGTGCGGAATTGTTGGCATTTTTGGCAACCATGTAATTGGATCTTATTTTCTACCAGCAAGACTAACAGGTGAGTCGTACTTAACCTTTCTACAAGACACTTTACCAGAGCTACTTGAAGATGTACCGCTAGCAGTAAGACCACTAATGTGGCTTATGCACGACGGAGCAACCCATTATTTTAGCCTTCGGGTTAAATCTCATCTTGATGGCGAGTTTCCTCAGAGGTGGATAGGTCGAGGCGGAACTGTTGCATGGCCAGCCAGATCTCTTGATTTGAACCCATGTTATTTTTATCTTTGGGGACATATCAAGGACTTGGTATACAAGACTAAAGTTAGAAACGTTGAAGACCTACTCCAACGCATAATTGACGCCTCCGACACAATCCGAAACACGCCAGAAAACTTTCGTCGTGTTCAAGAATCTTTCCGAAGACGCGTTCAAGCCAACTTCGAACAACTTTTGTAAATACAATGATCAACGTAATGTTGTTAGGTAACAATACATGTAACCTCTGAGAAACCATAAAACCAATAAATAAATTTTTACGGTGTCTCATGGTAATTTAAATCGCCTTTTCATTATTTTAAATCGCAACGATAACATTCTTCTGGATGCGAACGCTAATTACTAAGCTTTTGCTAGTAGAAAATTGTATTCACTTATCTCATAAGACTTTTTTATTTCTTGTTACTCAAAGAACACGAATTTCTAGCTATACCCAACTTTTAGTTCTGGGGACATCTTCAAAAATCAGTACACGAGACTGAAGTCCGCAACATTGACGACCTACGACAGCGCATTATTTATCGCTCATCGCTGTAAAACTATTCGTGACCGAAACGGGTCTAGATGACGCAACGGTTTAGCGTCTGCTTAAGTTTCCAACTTGCTAGCATTCACAATGCGTTAAATTTGACCTCCGACGAGTAGTTCCGTCTGCCACCGTTAAGGAGCAATACCATAGTTTTCGGGTTCAAGAATGATTCGCGTGTGCTCCAAGTGATAATTTTGTAAATATTTTGTAATTCAGTTAAATTGATACTTATGGAATTTGAAAAAAAACACGACATTCAATAAGTAATTTTCGTTCAATTGACGTGGTCACTATGAAACACTTCGTTATTGTTCATTTCTACACTACCCCTTAGTCGAACCACCGCAGTAAGGCCCTTACTCTCCTTTTTTCCCATGTCATAATTACCGTTCCTCCCCTTTTTCCCCATGTTATAATTACCGTTCCTCCCTTTTTCCCCCATGTTATAATTACCGTGGTACCCCCTCTCCGCTTTTCCCATGTGATAATTTCCGTGGTGCTCGTTTACCCATAGTAAAACCACCCCAGTAAGGCCCTTCCTCCCCCTTTTCCTCATGTGATAATTACCAGGGTAATTGGAAATTATATGGCATTGGTCTTTCTCATGCGGTATGTGTCACAACGTCAATTGGAAGTCTACGAGTCGTCCACTACCAGATGTCGAAAATAGCTTTTCTACGGTATCTTCATCAAGGGCAAGTGTTGAAATAAAATGAGCGTTAAAGGTGTGGCTATTGTATTTCGTAAGCGAGAAAAATACAAATACCCTCTGTAGAAATATTTATTTCATTAAAATTTGCTTCGTATTAAATTCAACTGATAAACTTGTACTGGAGTCAAGGCTGTATACCAGCGTTCCTACTTCCTGGGAACAAAGGTTGGCCAGGGTGTGAAACGGATAGCTTCCATCACATCCCAGACCGTCCGGTTAACATCCTCGAGGTGACCCTGGAAAGAGGTATACTCTTACAGATGCCGGCGGATCTAGAGCTTGTCATCTCGAGAAACTGACTTAGCTTTCGGCCTGCGAGTTTGGGGTGCCTATGCTCTCTCGCCGATATGGTGTAGGTGAAACCATGTCAAGCTCCTTTACCATAAACACAGGGCGACTGAGAGTCAAGCGTTGGGATTATCTTGTTCATCTTTTGACGGGTAATACCCTCTATCGCAGGGTCTGAGTGATGCGAATATACTTATTAAGCCTCTCCTCGATCAAGACCGTCCAGGGTAGTCATCATTTGATGCTGCTTCCTCCCGAGGTGACTCCGGGTAGAGAAAACAATTTCTCTAGCTAAACTGGCGGATCTAGAGTAGAGTTATCTACTCGATAAATTTTTTGAGCTAAGCAACTCATTAAACTGTCGTGCCCTCCGCATAATGTGTTTATGGGACCGACTGCATGTTCGGTCTGTTAGGTAAGTCGCTTCGGCGCATAGGTTCCTTAGCTCTTCGGAGCTAGTAGTTCCTGCCAAGGGGGAACCTATCTTCGTAACTTCGGCGGCTGGTTCCTTAACTCCTTGGAGTTAGTAGTTCCCGTTAGGGGGGAACCAGGTCGTCTGCATTCCGCTTTAGGTAGCTCTCTGTCTACGGACATCCCAGCGGTTTTGCTTGTGTTTGGGGGCTTATTTTTTAGTTGAGAGATCTTCGTTGAAGTTACTACGAGGCTATCCTCCGGGATATAAAGGGCTGGCAACCCTCCTGGAGAGGGTGTTGTAAGCTTGTTTTGGTGTATGGTGCATTTGAGCCTTAGTGTTAGGATTTTTGTTCCGCCGAAGTGCCGTCGTTTGTGGTTGGTCTGGCCCTTAGTTTAATCCCCTTAAAGTCCACGCAGGGGGATGCATGAAGTACTGTTAGTGGCAGCTCCTTCCTTGAGTATTTCCTGGGGAGTTTAAATAATTATGAATACGTATTTTCGCTTGCCTTTCTGGCGTGACAGACTTCCTTCCACAGGAATCGTATTTTTGGTTGTTTTCTTCTGGATGTCCTGTTTCTTACAGGCAATTGGTTGTACATGCTGTTTTCGCCCTTTCGTTTGCCATGAAAGGCATTCTGTAACCCACGAAATGGAGTCCCTGGGAGTTGAGCGGGAGTTGTTCTGCGGAACATCCTTCTGCAACACGCTTCTTTGGTTCCGGACTGTGGTCAGACAGACGGTGCGTACTGGCCGGTACTGCACCAAGCGGCTCTCCCTTGGTAGCTAAGTTGCAGGGGAGTAGGTCAATCGGTGTCCATGATGGGTTCATGGCGCCGAGTATGCACTTTTCCTATCTCTGGCTTTCGAATGAAAGTCCCCTGGTCGGGCTCCGTGGTGGGTGGGGAGGGAATTGTGTGAATTACAAAGTCTTCATTCATGGATACTCAAATCTACTACTAGGAAATCTTCGGTGTCTAGCAAACCGAAGATTCCTAAAATTAAAATTCCACCGAGACAGGAAAATGTAGTACTGCTTTATCCTAAGGATAAGGAAGAAACCTCCAAGCATTTTAGGCGTAGACTCGAAAAAGATCTAAAACCTTCAAGTCATAAAATTAAAAATTTAAGACCCTGTAAGGGGCAGGGCATGGTCGTCCAGTTGGAGTTCATAGAGGAGGTCGATAAACTCAAACGTTCCATCGAGGTTTCAGAGAGTTTAAAGGACAATGTTGTCGTTAGAAGTGCATCTCTGGGGAAACCTCGTATTCTTGTTTTTAAGGTTGATCCCGAGATCAGTAAAGAAGATCTCGTTAGCCAGATTATTGAATGCAATCGTCTTGACTGTGGGGAGGATGAAATCGCTGTCAAATATTCCGTCCATACCAAAAAAATGATAGAAAGGGGCGACGGTAAGAATTGGGTGCTCGAAGTCCCTAATGCCGTACTTAATACCCTCAAAAAGGGCAAAAAGAGATTGCGTATTGGTTGGCAAATTCATGGTTGGAGGGAATACCTTTTTATTCCTAGGTGCTTTAACTGTATGGGTATCGGTCACGTAGTGGCAAACTGCGATAAGCAGAAAAAACAAACATGTTCTCTCTGTGGTTCCGAGGAACATGGGTACGCAGACTGTACCAATGCCATTAGAGGCTGCGTGAACTGTGCCCAAAGTAACCGGGATAAAAAGACTAATTTCAACTCAGAGCACTCCTCCCTGGACAACCTCTGTCCACTCTACATGAGGGAACTGCAATTTTTGCGATCAAGAACCAACTTTAATTCTTAGCCTGATGGACACTATCATCAAACTAGTCCAGGTGAACCTTGGCAAGGGGAGGATTGCCACTTCTACTCTTCGGCAAACTTGCCAAGAGGGCGGTGTTGATATCGCAATTATTCAGGAACCTCATGTGGTGGGTAAGAGGGTCGCGGGTCTCCCGCTTTCGGCCAGGGTGGTGTGTTCCGACGCGAACCCGAAGACCGCTATTGCCATCTTCAATACGCAATTTCACGTCATTAATCTACTAAATGAGGATTATATGACCATTGTAGGATTAAAGGCGGGGGTGCTCTCATTCTTGGTGTTCTCCATCTATATACCTCCTCCCCCGTCGGAGGTCTTGGAAGAACACCTGAATAATATCTCTGAGTATATTCGTAAGTACGCTGGGCGGAAGATTATAATTGGTGGTGATTTCAATTATCATCATACTCTCTGGGGCTCGAGGGACAATTGTCCTAGAGGTGCTGCTTGTGTTGATTTCATGGAGTCCATGGATCTGGTCGTGATTAATGACCCGGGTTCGGATCCAACTTTTTCAAGTACGAATGGCAATAGTTGGATAGATTTAACTCTTTCAACTCTCAATTTCTTTAATATGATTACTGGTTGGGAGGTCTCTGATGGCTTTACCAACAGTGATCAGGTAGCACTTGAAACTAGGGATCAGATCGATGATGCTGCTTCCTTTATTGAGGACATTTTCCATGACGCTAGTAAGTTTAGCATTAAACGTAAGCCAACTACTAAGACATATAACTCGGCTCCCTGGTGGAACGAGGGTCTTAGTACGAAGCGAAAATTAGTACGTACAGCACGAAAACGTATGCAGGTGACTTTGGATCCTTTGGCGAGGGAACGCTACAAACAAGACTACTTGTCTCTCCAGCGAGAGCACAAGAGCCTTATCAGTTCCTCTAAGTTGGAGTCTTGGCAGAATTTTTGCTCTTCTGTGTCGAGGGAGGATCCTTACTCGCTTCCTTATAAATTGGCAACCGGCAAGGCCAAACGTAGGAATGCTGTCTCCACTGTGGAACGAGAGGATGGCACGATGACAGAGGGACTCACTGAAACATATGAAACTATTCTAAATTCTCTTTTTAAGGACGACTCGCATAACGATGACCTTGAAGTACACAAGGAAATCCGAGAGTCAGTCGAAACTCCTTACGTCGAGTCGGACGATGTACAGTTTAAAGAAGAGGAAGTACTTGAAGTCATCGATTCCTTCAAAAGGGGTAAATCCCCGGGTTTCGATGGCATCACTATCGAATTTTTTAGGATTATGTTCTTGGTCTGTCCCTTGGTTTTCGTGCGCCTCTACAATGCATGTCTGACTCTTGGTCACTTCCCAAAAATTTGGAAGGTGGCTAGGATTGCATTGATTTATAAGGAGGGGAGAGATAGGCGGAATGCTAGGTCATACCGTCCGATCTCCTTACTTTCAGCAGTGGGTAAGGTTCTTGATAAACTCTTGTCAAGAAGACTGTACCACTCTCTTCATAAGAGAGGTCTTATGAACTCAGCCCAATATGGGTTCAAACATGGCCCATCTACGACGCATGCTTTATATAACATCGTCGAGAATGTTAAGCATAACAAAGAGAATGGTCTGCACTCCAGTCTAATCTCTCTTGACATAGAGGGGGCCTTTGACAATGTCTGGGTTCCGGGTGTTCTGTCGAGACTTCAACAGGTTGCTTGTCCGAAAAATCTGTACTATTTGTACAAGAGCTTTCTAAGCAACAGAGTCGCTTCAATTGATATAGGCGGTAGTGTTCTTAGTAAGTCGCTCACCAAGGGGTGCCCACAGGGTTCTTGTAGCGGACCCCTACTCTTTAATTTAGTGATGGATGGTGCTCTGAGTCGGGTTTACCCGGCTGCGAGTGCTATTCAGGCCTTTGCGGATGACTTACAGGCGATGGTCTGGAGTTCTTCACGACGTGGTCTTGAGGTCCTCGGTAAAGAAGTTCTGGATACTCTCAATAGCTGGAGCACAATTTATAAGTTGAAGTTTTGTGCAAAGAAGACCGTTGCTATTACTTTTGCTAAGACAAAGGTGATGTAGCGGCTTCCAATTTTTTCTCTCAACAACGAGAGAATCCTTAATGTCAAGACTGTTAAGGTCTTGGGCGTTACCTTGGACCAAACTTTAAGCTTCTTGCCTCACTTAGAGGAGGTTAAGAACAGGGTAACTCGTCTTGTTCAGTCCATTGCTTGCTTTGCAAAGGTCGAGTGGGGTCTGGATTATAGAGCCTTGAGAGTGGTATACAAAGGATGCATTGAGCGTATTGTCACTTACGGCGCTGGCGCATGGTGGCGCGAGATTGAGAACTCTTTGATGGTTCGAAAGCTCAGGTCAATCCAACGGATTGCGGCACTTCGAGTTTGTTGTGCATATCGTACAATATCTACCGATGCGTTATTGGTAATTACCAACTTAACCCCGATAGAAAGCGTTGTAAGTGAGGAAGCAACCATCTTTAGGTCCTTTTACCAACAGATGTGCGCTAAACACTATGACTACAATGTAGTAGGTGGAAATTTTCTTTACCCGGGCCACCCTTGGGCAAGGCACCCAGCCTCTCGTGTAGAGATTTCAAGTGGGGACGCTCTTCCCACTAACGCAGGTTTAGAGATCTTCTCCGATGGTTCGCTATTGGAGAATGCCGCTTCTGCGGCATTTGTGGTCTTCTCTAATGGATTGGAACTCGTGTCAAAGACATTTCGTTTAGACACGAGTTATAATCCTAGTATTTATTACATTGTGCTTTACTCCATATTGGAGAGCATTAAGTGGTTCGCTAGGGAGCGACCCCACGATGAAGAGGTAACTATCTTTAGTGATAGTTTATCTTCTCTACGAGCCATTGTAAATCTTTCCAACCCTAATGGAATGTGTGCTAACATTAGGGAGTTGATTAATAATCACGGTGCTAGAATCACCCTTAATTGGGTTAAGGCACACAGTGGTATTCTAGGTAACGAGAGAGCGGATGCGTTGGCCAAGAGCGCATTAACAAATCAGGTGATCCATTCTATTAAACCCGACAAGGGTAGTATTAAAAGTATTTTGAGGGGCATTACCAAGAGGCATTGGCAGAGTAGTTGGAGCGCCAGTGATAAAGGCAATGTTACAAGGAATTTTATTCCAAACGTGGGCGACAATGCGATCAACCCTAACCACTTCTCAACGCAGATTCTTAGTGGTCACGGTAAATTCCCTAGTTACTTGCATAGTTTAGGTCATGTGCTCAGTCCTGCCTGTGTCTGTGGGTCAGATACAGGCGACTCTGAGAACTACTTAGTTAATTGTCCTCTTACACTCCATCTGGTCCCTAGAGCCAACTTCGGAGATATGAATCTCACAGACAAGATGATTGTATTCGAGAATATCATGCGCTTTATAATCAGTCACTTCGGGGACTTATGTCCAGGTTGATGACTGATCTTTTTATTGTCTTTTAATTCTACACTTGCCGTTTTATCTTCTTTTATTCTTTTGCCCTTTCTTTGGGCTTTTATAAGTGTTGTCCAGGCTTGCCCTGTTTAGGTTTTATCTTTATTAAAAAAGAAAAATTGTGGGACTTACGCATTCATTCAACTTTTCCCTACAAATTTAATTTGTAATCCTAGCGGTATCCCCCGTAGTGCCTAGCGGGACGGGGGTATACAAATTAATAAATAAATGATAAACTTGTACTGTAAAAAGGGTTTAATTCAATTGTGCATTGTTATAGTACGTCTAACTCACTGTTGTAACTAATTAATTTATAATATTCTGAATAAATTAAAATTGGTTGTTTCGTCTCAATTATTTTAATTATAATTAAAATTTTATACCGGGCGGGATAGAACTGGGATAACATTTATAGCAAATAACTTTGAATTGCGGAGATAAATCTTTAAGGGTTATCACGAGAAATTAATACAACTAGGAACAATTCTTCCGAGGAGGGGTATATTTTGGCTTGCCAACTTGTTAATGAATGTTACGAGAGAAATACCAGTTGGGGGGGGGGGAGAAGGGAACTATGCATTTGGGAGGGAAGGAAGTTAAAACCCACAAATAACGCCTCGTAGTGAGGAACGGAGGAACTAGGTAGCACTGGCAAAATTGACCTAATTACTAAAAGTGTGTCAATCGGACCTATTTCTTAATGAATGTTACGAGCGAAATACAATTTGGGGGGGGGGGAGAAGGGTAGTATGCCTTGGTGAGGGAAGGAAGTTAAAACCCACAAATAACGCCTCGTTGTGAGGAACGGAGGAACTAAGTAGCACTGGTCAAAGTTAGTGTACTTTTTTCTTTTTCGTCGCTCTGTGGAGATGCTATCGCCATCTACCTACGATATAATACCACAGACTAAAAAAAGATCCAGAAAGGCGACAATAAATAGTCTTTTATCCTTTCTTAGACCGGATAAGACCGGTTAAGACCCATTGTATCTGTGGCGAGCAGTCAGACTTTCCCGTATTTTCTGGTCTCGATTTCCCCACGAAATGGGGGATCCCCTGCTCGATCTAGAACGCCATCTAGTGTCAGAAATCGGTAACTTTTGGCGGAAGACGAGCCTTAACATACGAAAGTACCAGTGGCGCCGATCCCATGGGGGCAGCGGGGCCGAAGCCCCCATTGGGAAAAATAAATAGGGGCTCTGCCCCCATTGGGAAAACCGCCGATGTTAAAGGCCGTTTACTTTTAAGCATCCGTAGCAAGAAAGTGTTGCCAGCAGCCTCATTCCAAGTTTATTAGTGAGTTTCGGCCCCCATTGGGAAAAAGAGCGATCGGCGCCACTGGAAAGTACAGGGATTGTCACACGTTTGGTAATTATGTCACTTTTTCTAATAGAAATGCCTTTCGGAAAAAACTTCCAGCAAACACTTGGGGCTCTGTTTATGGCTTTTTGAGCAGCTCTTTTACAATAAATAAATTAATAAATAAATAAAAAAACGTTGCACAAAAATTACTGCCTGGGGCCACAGTGGCCATTTTATCAGATCAATTCTGAATTAGCAGACGATTTTATCAGTTCACTTTTCTTTTTTCACAGAAAATATATCAGTTTTCATTATACGGTTAAAACTGTTGTCAAAGATCTGACAGCAACGTTCGGCAAGACAGTCTGGGATAATTTTTAAATAATTTATTAAAAATAACAATTTTAGTCACAGCGTTCATTATTATCATAAGACTATAATATTGTTTCATAAGTTTGTCACTTTGGGGTATATTTTACTGAGAGCTAGCAAAAATATATACAGGGTGTTTATTTTTGCTCGAAAAAGTGATTTTTTTCAAAAACTATGTTTCTAGAAAGTTTAAATTTGTACTGTACATTTTACGTGCCGGGGGACACTTTCTACCAAAATTGTTTCTAAATCGAAAAACATTTTAACGTTTTTTTGAAAATTTAAATTTTAACCGCTAGGTGCTATAAGAAGAGAAAATTGTAGAGCGTTACCGAAAACGTACAAATAGCGTTGGGGCGAAAAAAATAGACGTCTTTTTCACTGACAAAATACGACTTGAAAAAGTGACAAGTTGGGCAAACTAAAATAACTTTTTTGAATTCCTTTGGGAGAGTAGTGTAACTTTATGAAAGTTAGAAATTTGTTAATCTGGTGTTGTAAAACTCGCATTTGGGAAATTTTGCATAGGCATAAGTACCATCCTTACAGAGCAACGCTTCACTACGGTTTACGAGATGTAGACGCTCAACATCGGGTGGATTTTTGCAACTGGCTGCTAAATTCCGTGCACGACGACCCCCAATTCCTCCGCAACATGCTATTCTCGGATGAATCCTCGTTTGCAAGAGACGGCCCTTACAATCATCAAAATAATCATGTTTGGGAAGACACAAATCCACACTGGGGATATGAACACCGTCACCAATTTCAATTTGGGCGGTTGAATGTTTGGATTGGTCTTGTTGGAAACCGGTTAGTTGGACCAGTATTCTTACCGCAAAATCTAAATGGCCAGAGTTATTTAGATTTCTTGAGAAATGAGCTAGAACAACAATTTGACGAACTGCCGTTGGCGCAACGAGCAAGACTGTGGTTTCAGCAACTTGCTGAAACCACAGTCTTGCAAGACGGTGCCTCGCATCATTGCCACAGAGCCGTGACCTAGACAACGAATTTCCACAACGATGGATAGGGACCAACGGTCCCGTACACTGGCCAGCAAGGTCACCCGATCTGACTCCGTTGGATTTCTTTCTATGGGGCT
The DNA here is from genome assembly GCF_980474605.1 of Leiobunum rupestre. Classification (NCBI taxonomy): domain Eukaryota; kingdom Metazoa; phylum Arthropoda; class Arachnida; order Opiliones; family Sclerosomatidae; genus Leiobunum; species Leiobunum rupestre. Next base: position 51,523,002 of record NC_143385.1, on the reverse strand, counting down.
TCGTCAAGGACAAGGTTTACGCCACTCCGGTTGAGACCCTTGAAGAACTGCGTCAACGAATTGTAAGCGCTTGCCGGGAAGTAACCCCAGACCCACCTTCGACAATATGATTGTTCGCGCCCAAGTCTGCATTGCAGCCGAAGGTGGTATTTTCGAAACGTACTTATAAATTTTGTTTGTAAGTAGATAAATAAAATGTCTCTTTGTTTTTTTCAAAAAATTCGCATTTTTCATCCTACGAAATTAAATCGTGTAATACCTTCTTCGCCATTGTCTCCTCGATTTTTCAGCGGTGTATATTGCATTAAACACCAGATTAACAAATTTCTGACTTTCGTGAAGTTACACTACTCTCCCAATGGAATTAAAAAAAAAGTTATTTTAGCTTGCACAACTTGTCACTTTTTCAAGTCGTATTTTTTCATTGAAAAAGACGTCTATTTTTTCGCCCCAACGCTATTTGTACGTTTTCGGTGACGCTCTACATACAATTTTCTCTTCTTATAGCACCTAGCGGTTAAAATTTAAATTTTCAAAAAAACGTTGAAATGTTTTTCGATTTAGAAACAATTTTGGTAGAAAGTGTCCCCCGGCACGTAAAATGTACATGAAGTTATGTATTTGTACCCCGCCGTTCCGCTAGGCACTACGGCGGCCCACAACACTCAACCAGGTCCGGACAAAAATGCGCTTTGCGAAACAAACGTTCGGCCAGTGAGACAGCTATAAAAACCGGCTCACATATGGCAAACAAACGCCCCCATCACGGCCCAACAAAAGGCGACACCATGGGCCTGACGTAAAATGTACATCAGATTGTTGTATTTATATACCCCGTGCACCGCCAAAGCATTACAGGGGTTACTCATCATCTGTCCCGGCCGAGCCGTCGACCTGTATACAAAGATAGGAAATGCTTCCTAAATCACATACACACAACGGTATACACCCGTATACCTGCATCTCCTACTCACGACTCACTCGTGAGTTCGTCAAAATTCACAACGATATAACGCATTACGCGTTCAAGATCGTTGATCGTTTCGTTATCCAGATTGTGGAGACCATTCTCGCGGATTGGTCTCCTTAACAAATGGTTCGTTCTAGGACAATTACGAACATAGTGCTCTGAGTCTGCTTCCAGAGCACCGCATATGCATTTGGGCGATGCAATATGATCCAAGTTGAACAGGTAGAGTGGGAACTTACCATGTCCACTTAGGATTTGCGTCAAATAGTAATTCGTGTTGAAGCTACCATTGACCTTAGGAAAGTGCCTCTTAGTTACCTTTCCCTTCTCACTCTCATCCCATGACTCCTGCCACCTTTGAGTCGTCACCTCATTGAGCCACCTTTTAATCACCAACTTAGTTGGCTTCATCTCCTTCTCCTCGGGAAGATCGGTTGCTGATTTTGCAAGAAAGTCAGCCCTTTCATTCCCTACACACCCAGTGTGCGACTTTATCCAAGTAAAGTTGACTTGAGTCTCCATCCGTTTTAACACCTTACGGATATCATGGCATAAACCATGATTGTTTTTATGATTGCTTATTGCGTTAATAGCAAAAAGACAATCTGTAAAAACCGTTGCACCATCACCAGGACGTTGACCATGCGTCCTTAACCAGCAAATACCCTCGTGTATTGCTAACAGCTCAAGAGAAAACGCATCCACCTTACCATTAATGCGAGTGACCTCATTGTACACTTCCACACCATCTCTGTACACAGCAAATGCCACTCCGGCACCCCGACCGGATAACGAACCGTCAGTAAACACCTCTATCCCATTGCCATTGGGTAGTTGCTCTGTGATGTTTATACTGCTACTGACCGCTGGGTGGTCCTCCCATGGGTCGCCTAGGTAGAGGTAGTTACCACCACGTAACTCCACCCCACAATGCTTACTGTCTTCCCTAAAAGAAAAGGACCTGAACACAGCAGCTTCCTGACTCACCACCAGGTCTAACGGTTGAATACCAGCAAGGATCCGCAGCGCATCGCTCGAGACAGTCCGGTAAGCACAAGTAATACGAAGGGCCGCAATTCTCTGAATTGAGCTCAACTTCCTCACCATCACACTATTTTGCGTGCTCTTCCACCAAGCACCGCAAGCGTAAGCCACTACTCTCACAATACACCCATTGTAGATAGTCCTTAACGCTTTATGGTCGAGGCCCCACTCAACCTTTGCAAAACAAGCAATGCTTTGCACCAGCTTCGTCACCCGGACACTTTCTTCCTCGAGATGAGGAAGAAAGGAAAGCTTGCTGTCGATGGTGACACCGACAACTTTCAACTTGTCAACATTTGCAATGTTGACGGCTCCCATCTTATAGATTGGGAGCCTTTTCATTATGGATTTTGCGGCGAAGGTGATAGCCGCCGACTTTTTAATGGAAAAACTCAGCTTATAGACTTGGCTCCACTTAGTCAATTTATCCACGATCACCTTACCCGTGGTTTCGAGAGCACGCCTGGACGTGCCCCAAAATAATGACTGCAAGTCATCCGCGAAGGCTTGGATTAGAGAATCCTCTGGATACTCAATCCTCAGTGCGCTATCCATAACCACATTGAATAGCAGAGGTCCACTGCATGAACCCTGAGGGCAGCCGCGGGTCAGTACTCTCCGTACACAGGTACTACCTGCCCTCACCACTGCAACTCTATCCTTCAGATAGTTAACATATGTGTCATATATGTTCTTCGGACACTTAAAGTTCCTTAAACCGTGTAGGATTCCTGGAATCCACACATTGTCAAAAGCACCCTCGATATCTAGAGATATCAGACTGGTGTGACAATTATTTTCTTTGTTATCCCTGATTTGGTTCACCATATTGGTTAGACAGTGAGTCGTGGATCGACTATGTCTAAACCCAAATTGCTTATCGCTAAGCAATTTGTTGCTGTGGAGAAAGTAATACAACCTTCTTGACAACAGCTTATCAAGCACCTTCCCTACCACCGGAAGAAGCGAGATTGGCCTGTAGGCCTTAGCGTCCTGCCTGTCTCTGCCTTCTTTATAAAGAAAAACTAACTTAGCAACCTTCCAAAGTTTTGGGAAGTATCCCATACTGAGGCAAGTGTTGAAAAGCCTGACAAACAACGCTGGGCAAGCTAAGAAAAATATCTTGAAGAGCTCGATGGTGATACCATCCTCACCAGGAGCCTTGCCCTTCTTAAAAGAGTTGATAGTCTCCAAGACCTCATCACTCGTAAAAGGCTCATCATTCTGACTCATGAAGTCTTCGTGCAATGACTCCCTTATTGTCGTATGAACCTCCTCATCATCATTTAAGGAGTCCTCTTTAAAAAGAGTATCCATCAGAGTAGACCACGTCTCCTCAATACCTGAGGTCAAAGAACCATTCGGTTTCTTGATGCAATTTAATGCATTCTTAAATTTGACCTTCTTTGTGGCCAACTTATAGGGTAGGGAGAAAGGATCCTCCCTTGAAACCCTAGTGCAGAAATCCTGCCAGGACTTAAGCTTTGAGTCCGCTATAAGTGCTTTATAGCTTTTTGACTCACGACGGTACTCGACCTTTAGCGCCTCCCGGGCTGCATGGTCCCTGGTTCTTTGGAACCTCCTCCTGAGCGTTCGTAACTCCTTCCTCTTCTCACTGAGTTCGCTCGTCCACCAGGGAGTGGACTTGTGCCCCTTATTCTTACGCAACCTTGAACATTCTTTTGAACGCTCAATAATGAGATTATTAATCTCCACCGCGCATGCCTCGACCTCAACCTCATTGTTGAGTGGAGACTCCATCAACCTCTCCAAGTCAGGCACGATAATATCTTGTAACCTTTCAAGATCGATATCCTTGACACGAATTGCATTCGAATCATTCTCCAGGACAAGATCACCAATTTCAAAGAAAATGTATTTGTGATCACTGCATGTTTCCTCGTTGCTGACACGCCATTCAATTACTCTACTCGCAATTGCCATACTGGATACCGTAAGATCCACCCAGCTCTTACCATTAACGGTCCAGAACGTCGGGCCACTACCCGGATCGTTCTCGACATTCAAATCAAACGAGTTGAACAAGTCGATTAACAACCTACCCCTCTCATCGTGATGCTTTGATCCCCAAAGCGCGTGATGGGCGTTAAAGTCACCACACAAGATAACCTTTTTTCCACTCTGTACTTCCAATTGATTCGCAATCTTATCGATATGGAATTCAATGTCATCATTTGGTGGTATGTAAATGGAGAACAGGCATAAGCTTAGGTTCCCCAAAAGCACGTCCACCACAACCATGTGAGAGTCTTCGTAGAGCACGATCACTTGTGCCTGAGGGTTGAAGACAGCTACAGCTGCCTTTGGATTGTCCTGGGAACAGACGATCCTTGTTCCCATGGGTAGACCTATTACCCGACCGTTAATTGCATATGGTTCCTGTAGTAAGGCAATGTCTATAGAGCCTTCCTGGCAAGACTGTCTAAGCGCAGAGGTTGCAGTTTTGCCCTTGCCTAAGTTGACCTGCAGACAGCTTAGTTTCCTACTCACCTCCATAGTTGGTTCTACTCTTTAGAAACTCCAACTCCTTCTTATACACAGGACACTGGCCATCCAGGGCTGAATGCGCAGTGTTGTGTTTGGTATTCTTGTCCCTATTACTCAGGGCACAGTTTCTGCAAGTTTTAAGATCACTCTTACAATCCTTGTAGCTGTGATCCTCTGAGCATAGGGAACAATACCTTCTATTCTCAATGCACCCACCTTCTATGTGTCCAATCTTCATGCACTTAAAGCATCTTGGAAGATACACATAACTTTTGACTCCAACCACAGAGTAGCCCAAATTGAGCTTCTTTTTCGCCTTCCACGAATTAAGCAGGGCTGGAGGCCCCTCCAGCACCCAGTTAACACCACCCTTCCTGTTCCTCAGCGAGAACTTAGGGACAATATCCGTCTCCTTGCAGGAGAGCTTATTGTTGCTTATAAGCTTAGCAACAATTTCTTCCTTTACGATGTCCTCATCAACACCGTAAAGGATAACCCTAGGGTTATTGAGCTTTGGAGCTCTAACACTAACTTTGTCTGCCAAGGCAGCACAATCGCTGATTCCCCTCTTCAGCTTCTCCATATCCTCAGCGGTTTTAACCTGTACCACCAGACCCTCGTTCCTACAGGACCGGACACTCTGAACACTTATTTGCAGTTTGGAGGGATCAACCTCCTTCTCTAATCTCTTCTTGAGAGAATTAGAAGTCTCACCTTGCTCTGTGGGATAGAGCAGTATCACATTTTTCCCCCTTGGCGGAACCTTCGGTCCCCCTTTCTTAACGGTGGACTTTTTCCTGCCCTTGGTAATTTCAGGAACCTTTGAACTTACATTACTGGCTGCAACAGTAGCGAAGCTCATTTTCTGCTTTCTGAGATCTTTCACAGTCTCATTAAGTTGTTCAAAAGCACCCTGCACCCTAGCAAGTTCCAGGTGACTGGTGTATACCATGGTCTCCACCGCTTTGAAGACCGTCCTGATCTTCTGTGCAACTGCCATTTGCACTTTATTGTCCTTGTTGCAAAGGACTCTATCTAGGGCGAGGAATTCCCTAGCGAGTGTAGCTTCGACACTCTCTTTAACCGCCTCTTCTACCTCTGGAAAGTCATTTCGAGGTCGCTTGGACCTCTGGAAGACAGTGTCTTCCGAATCGGAAATTTCTTGAAACTCGAGGAATCCAGTTTCAAGGTAGTTGTTTTCGGTAGCCATAAAGAAAAACAAAACATTTCATCAACCCCACTCACCGCCCACCACGGAGCCCAACATGGGTATCTTGCAAGCAAGATAAGTGATATGAGAGAGATATACCCAGGCACGGATAACTAGCAGTATCACGATGCCCTGTAAAATGTACAGTACAAATTTCAACTTTCTAGAAACATAGTTTTTGAAAAAAATCACTTTTTCGAGCAAAAATAAACACCCTGTCTATTTTTTCGTGCCAACGCTATTTGTACGTTTTCGGTGACGCTCTACAATTTTCTGATTGACAATTTTCTTATAGCCCCTAGCGGTTTAAATTTATATTTTCAAAAAACGTGAAAATATTTTTTGACTTAGATGCAATTTTGGTAGAAAGTGTGCCCCAGCACGTATAATGTACAGTACAAATTTCAACTTTCTAGAAAACATAGTTTTTGAAAATAATCACTTTTTAGAGCAAAACAAGTTGGCAAGCCAAAATATACCTCTCCTCGGAAGAATGGTCCCTAGTGGTATTAATTTCTCGACACGACCCCCAAAGATATCTCCGCAATTCAGATTTATTTACGAAAAACGTATTCTCGGTTCAAACCCTGCCCGGTATAAAATTTTAATTTTAATTTAAATAATTGAGACGAAACAATCGAGTTTAATTTATTCAGAATATTATAAATTAAGTAGTTACAACAGCGAGTTAGACTTACTAAAACAATGCACAATTGAATTTAACCCTTTTTACAGTACATGTTTATCAGTTGAATATAATACTAAGCAAATTTTAATGAAAGAAATATCTACAGATGGTATTTGTATTTTTCTCGCTTACGAAATACTTGCCGCATCTTTAACGCTCATTTTATTTCAACGCTCGTAGACTTCCAGTTGACGTTGTGACACATACCGCATGAAAAAGACCAATGCCGTCCAATTTCCAATATCATATAATGACTCGCACACCCAGGAAATCATTGACTGCGTTAGAAATCGTAGATATCCAAATATCCACACCAAATATATTTACAAGAAGCAAAAACCTTACCATCAACAAAGCACAGAGAGCCACTTGACTAACCGCCAGCTCTTAAAACAATTAACGTTAAATTATCTCCTTTGAATTAACACAAGTATATATAGGTCGTTAATAATACCCGTAAATAAATAACAAAAAAACTAACAAAGTGGACCACCCACAGGGTCTACCCTTTAACCCTCTAATCTCGGCTGACTGCGCTAAAACAAGATTTAACCTTTAAAATTTCATTCGTAAAAAAACCAGATTAGGCCTTCATAAATTCATTCATAAAAAAAGACTTTATTTCCTATTATGCTTACGATGCGTGTCTTAATTTCAGTGAACCTAAGCAGTTATCGGTGGTTCTGTGGTAGAGCGCTCGATTGCCAAGCCGAATGACCTGGGTTCGAAACCTGGGTGGCGCATTTGTTTTTAATCAATAGAGAAACGCTAAATTAGAATTTCTTCGATGCAATAATTTCAATTTCAATTCTATTTCAATTAAACCAAAATTTCGTACTCTATTAAATACGCTTCCGATAAAGCTGAAGGTCTAATTTTCAATAAAGCGTAACAAATGTCGGTGGTTCTGTGGTAGAACGTCCGCCTGTCAAGCAGGAGGTCCCGGCCAACCCATTAACAAAATTTCATGTATTCAGCCACGGACTGTAAATTTACAGTCCATGATTCAGCCACGCTCGTTTTCTAAATTGGCTTCAATGCAAAAACTATTCTAAAAATAATTTTCCGCTAGGGGCGCTCAACACCGAATGATATTTTTGTTCGTAGGTTAACAAAGAAACTTCAACGAATGGCCGTTTTGCGCGAGGGTCAAAGTTGGCCGTGGCCTAGAGCTCGAGAATAACTATGCATGCATCTTAAAAGGACGGACATTGTGAACTTCCAATAAAAACTCTTGGGAAATTATTCGTTGAAATTCTCTGTATTGGACGTTAATTTGGCTTCCAGGCCCTGACATTGGGTCATCATCTCCTATATTTACATTAATTTAATGGGAACAAATTAAGTTTTAAATGTTTTAGTAATCATTGTAAATAAATATTTCATTATTCGTAGTAAAATTCATATAAAAGCTGCCCAAAAATGCCATCTTCAGGTAAATCAATATAAAAATAGTTTTTAAATAAACAAAACCTAAGCCTTGACTTCCATTTTTATTAGATGATTCCATAGATTTTCGACAAAAATATCGCAATTTAAAAAAAAAGTTTAAATTGCTAATATATGTAAGATATGAAATATTAATGAAATATCAAATTATACAAATTAAATTGTTTTTAAAGGAAAATGAATGTTTTCAAGAGGAGCTACGCAAAGCACAACGCAAACTTCTTAAAGTGTCCAGAGATAAAAGGTGAACCTTTTTTTCGAAATTGTTAAACCTCATGTGTAAAATTAACATCTATTTTCGATTAGTTTCCTTTTGGATAGATTACTGCAATATGAATCAGTTGACTCAACATCAAGTGATTCTGATGCTACCGAATCCAGTGATAGCGATTCTGAGCAAAAGCATGAAATGCCCCCAATGAAAAAGTAAAGTCAAAAGTGAAATATAAAATCATTATCCAAAATTAATGCTTATGTTATATTTAGGAAAAAACCTAACTCAACTCATACTGAAACAGTCTCAATAACAGAAGCCATATCTACACCTGCACCCACGGTAAAACCTTACCTATTTAAGATAAACCAGTCATTTAACAAATTAAGTTAAATCTAAAATTTCTATTAGTTTTATCAAATATTTGGCTAATAGCCAAAACGTTACGCGATAATAACTTTTATAAAGCATGCAATTTGTTATATTTAAAATAAATTAAATTTTACGAAACATTTGTTTATTTTGAAAAATAAGAGCTAGGCTGACAAATAAGGGGCGACAGCTGTAAGGAAATGAACTTTGCAAAAAAGTTTTGCCTGGTTCTTATTAAAGCTGATACATGATTGGTTAATATTAAAATTTTCATTGCAGTCATCTTTTGAAATTTCTTAGCCAAACTTCCCCCCAAAAAATTAACTTAATTTGTAAAATCAAATTAAAGTTAACTGATCAGGCAAATTATATTTCTTTTAGAAAACTGTTGAATTGGTAGCAAAAAAGAAAAAACCTCCCAGAAAAACCCCATCAAAAACCTCTGCCACTACTACAAATACAACAACAGTTACCACGACAACTGCACCTACAGTTGCACCAACAATAACCACAATTTCCCCTATTCAATCTACACCAACACCACCCATAGCACCATTGGGTGATGGACACATGACTTCCGAAGAGATAGAACGTCACCTTGAAGCTAAACAAGCATTACGTGATCTTTTACCCGAGAAAGCACCACTTACGGTGCCAGCTGAGATGTTCAGCACTGAACCATCAAATCTAGATAGCGACCTAAATGATAGTGCTCAAGGACTTGATTCACCACCCACTCGTAGCATGGATGAAGATATGGTTATGGGATTATCTGACAAATTCGATACGTGAAAAAAACACTCATCGCAATAGTGTTCATTTTGGTGTAGCTAAGGCTTAACAGTATTTTCCTCAGTGTTCAAATTTACCTACTTAAAGTTAAAATTGTCACACTTTGGTGTATATGTAAATACTATTTTACAGTAAATTATGCAAATTTGCAATGGCTTTTTTTGCGTATAATGGTTTTATGGTGTTAGCTACACTACCAATTTAGTTTTTCCATAAGTTAATAATTAACTACATTCATCATTTTTTTTACTGTTCATCATAATGCCCCTTATGCTCGAAGCTCTTTCATAAATCAGCATATCTCATAGGTTTCCTAACACATATCTTCAGACGTGATTGACGCTTACGCCAGTCACCAGTGACGTTTTTCCTTGCCCCACCGTCTTGTGCCATATGAAAATTCGACCATGATGCCTGGGGATTCTCTCAACATAGTTAATATTCTTTGGTATAAAAAAGTTCATTATTGGAATTTATTGGCCTTGCTAATTGCCACCTGTATTTCGAAAAGGCCCCTGTTATTAGAGCTGGCAATGAATCTATAAGATTGTTTGAAAAAACGACTTTACTGGAGAGCGTGGTGCCATCTATTAATGGCAAAGGAAGCTAAAATTCAAAATAGCGAAACAATAACGTCGTCAGAGACCATTTATAATTATTATAATTAGACTACTTATACTCTAATGGACTTTAACCTAAATTATATATCCCATGTAAAATATAGTGTTAAAAATTACTGTAATTTAAATTGTTGACAAATTTACAAACGAGCCAATCAACGCGAGTGGTGTAGCTTAAGTACCTGGTTTTGATTTAGATGCTAGCAACATCTGTTGAAATAGGAGCTACTTCATGTCGAGCTGACTCTTGCTTCAAGAATTAAAACTCCCCACTTGAGTTTTTAATAAAAAAAAATTCGGGTATTTTAGAAAAAATAATTTTCCAATTCAAGATGGTTTATTCACAAAATTATTATGAAGGTACAATCTGACCACAATCTTGCAGTTAATTATATAAGTAGGAATGTAGAATGAGTTTCCCTCATAGGTTGCACTTGTAGAGAAACTACTGAGATCAAGATAGGATTACTGTTGGCTGTGTATTACCAATTTTTCGTTTAACAGCTTCACCCATAGCAACAAGTGTTAGCTCCAACAAAATTATAATTTTCTTTCCAGGCTGCATCTCCGTACAAGAGTACTTGTCAAGTTGAACAACAGCGTATCGTTCAAATTCACCATTATTAAGACGATCATTGAGTTGCGTTCCTAACATTGCAACTATAAACAGCACACATTAACTCTTGACGTTACTATACAAGTAATTTTAATTTTAATTTACGTGGATGATGTAAAACTCCATCTGAAACAAGGAACCTGTAACGATCCTGTCCTCCAGGAACTAGTTTGTACCCAAGTAACTGCAGTTGTGGTTTGTCGCATATTTCTCCAGCTAAAATACGCTAGAGTGGAAATAACTTGTTATTTAAACATTTCTTTTGTAAAATCATTTAAATTAAGAATTTAATTCACCCGTATTGATCCTCCTCTTATACATATACCCATGCTATTCAATTTGAGGGAAAAACATGGTGAACATGGCTCCGAATGTCCAAATTGACTAGAGTGTTCACATCCGTATTCGTTGATTCCCATTACTGAAGTAAATGGTTTATTTTTATTATAATTATTATGATAAAATTATAATTAAAATTTGGTCCATTCATCGCACCATTTACAGGCGGTTGATGTTGTTGGTGGGTATTTGTCACACTTTCACTTCCTGAAGTCAATAGATGTGGATTACCAATTTTTCGATTAACAGCTCTACTATTAGCAACCAGAGACAGCTCCAGCATGATTAGAATTTTCTTCCCAGGTTGCATCTCCGGGCACGAGTACTTGCCAAGTGTAATAACAGTGTAGCGGTCAAATTCACCATTACTAAGCCGATTATTCAATTGCGTTCCCAGCATCGCAACTGTAAACAGCTTTGTATTAAAACTTGGACCTGTTATATAAATAGCATTAATTTACATGGATGGCATAAAATTCCATCAGAAACAAGGAACCGGTAGCGTTCCTGTCCTCCAGGAACTAGTTTGTACCCAAGTAACTGCAGTTGAGGTCGTTCACAAATCTCTCCATTAAAAATACGCTAATTTTAGAAATATACACATTAATTAGGTAACAACCGTTTGTAATTATGTTTCATTAACCTGTAATGCTCCTCCATTTAGTTGTACACCCATGCAATTTAATTTTAAGGAAAAACATGGGTCACAAAGCTCAGTGAGTAGATATTGATGCAAAGGTTCACAAATGATTTCTTCAGGTTCTGTTACTGAATTGAACGCCGAAATCATAGTACCATTCAAAGAGGTTTGATCATTCTGCTGATAATTTTCTGAACTTTCCACTTTGAAATCAAATTTCTGTGGATCACCTAATTTTCCTCCAACAAATTGACTTGTAGCAACAACAGTTACCTCTTTAATGATTAGCACTTTCTTGCCAGGTTGTACTTCTGAACAAGAGTACTTGTCAAGTTTAACGATAGCGTAACGCTCAAATTCACCATTATGGAGTCTTTCATTGAGTTGCGTGTGTAACATAACATCTGTAAATGATTAACATTAATGTAATGTACTATTATATATAGTAATAGGTACTAGTATATACATGTATTCATGATAATTCCATCTGATACAAGGAATCGGTAACGCTCGCTTGTTAATTCAGGAACTCTTTTGTAACCAAGTAATTGCAGCTGTGGTTTGAAGTACATTTCACCATCAAAAATACACTAGTTTAACAATAATTCATATTTCATAAATGCATTTCTGTAGTTATGATAATTAATTTACTTGTAGAGCTCCTTCACTCAGTTGTAATGATCCAGTTAGGCGTAGAGCCTCCAATCTATCAGCAGGTTGATAATTTTTGTAGGAATTTGCCACATTTTCCTCTTTCCAATAAAATGTCTGAGGGTCACCTAGCTTGCCTCCAACATCTCTACCGATAACAACAAGTCTTAGCTCCAACAAAACCAGAACTTTGTTGCCAGGTTGCATCTCCAAGCACCTGTACTTGTCCAGTATCACGATAGTGTAAGGTTCAAATTCACCATTATGGAGACGATCAAGGAGCTCCAGCCCAAATATTGCAACTGAAAATATTTCTTATTAGCATGTGGTATTATAACAAAGCACCGTGTATAATTAACGTGGAGTTGTATGAATTCCATCCGAAATATGCGTGCGGTATCGACCATTTACTCCAGGAACCTTTTGGTAGCCAAGTAATTGTAGTTTTGGTTTGTCATATTTTTCTCCATGAAATATGCGCTAGTGTGTACAATAATTAATATTTGGTATGTACATTTCATTCGTAAGAGAAATATTTACTTCTATTGCTCTTTCACTAAGTTGTAGCGCTCCACTTAGTTGTAAGGCTTCTAAGCGGTCTAACTCTTCTTCTTCAAAAATTCGCTGTTTTGCAATATTTTATAAGAACTTGTCATGAGATTTAATTATAACCTTTAACGTGTAGAATAGTGCAAACATATCCATTCTATACGTAAACGCTCCCTCATCAAATAAATTAAATATACCTCCAACTCGTCTGGACGTATTTGAGCACCCATGATTGCCACAGTTCAAGTGTGTTTGAATTTAGACACGCAACTTCAGGTGACGCAAGAGGACCAAGGACTTGGTCCAAAGGGTAAACAACACTCAATATATCTATTGAGAGATTGCCAAGCATAGAAATCTCATAGGTAACTAGAATGCTGCCGTGTAACTGGCAAATGGACCAAACGCCGTGGCAGACGATAGCCAGATCTCAGCCAATCAGAGCTCAAACAGTGGTTCTGCCAAGAATTTAATGTCACCAGAGAGAATGACGTCACCTAGCTCCCGCGATAGTAGCGGAACCATAGACATAATAAATATTATGTCTATGAGGGGAAACAAGGAGGATTATTATCCTCCTTGGCGAAACCACTCTACGGCCTCTCATTGGCTGAAGGTTCAAAACAAACTGGCGACAGGCTCGGCCGTAGGCGGCAGCATTCTAGTTACCTATGAGATTTCTATGTTGCCAAGTCTACTGAAAATATTCCTATATTTTTAATCCAAGTATATTTATTTATTTACAAAGACATTACAAAATGTACCAATTATATCGAAGGATAAACTAAATGTGATTTAACGTATTTTTTTATTTTTAGAAGCTCGTTATGAGCGATTGTAACGGGTAGGACAAATCAGTCCGCTCGTCCATTTGATTAATCAGGTGCGAGATATGTGTTACGGCCACGCCAACGGGGGGATACTTAGGGATAGGGTTGGAACACCCGTGGCGGAAGTATGACAACCACCCGTTGGGGGATTAGTGGTCGTCCTCACACGGCCATCCACAAACTCTGCCTCCCGGACGCCTGGGATTACAGGAGTGAGCCACTACTCCCGGCGATTTAACGTATTATTTTAAGTAAATGAAATGATTTGCTTGCCCTGCCATCTGGTAGCATGGACAAACTACCCTCGCTTCGCCCTCTTTCGGCGGCGGGTAAAAGCTTTGAGAGATGAGACTGATTTGCTTTCGCCATCTAGTGCACGGCCAACTTCGATCACGCCAAGGATCCTATATGTTAGCAAAGATAATTTAAACTCGTACCCTAGATTCGAATACTGAGAGCTTTCACATTGACGGTTTTGTTACGAAGCGTTTACCCTTTTCCGGCACGTGACCTCAGAAAAATCGGGCTCCATCGGTTGTGGCACGGCCAACTTCGATCACGCGCTGCCCCGCTATCGCGGCAGCGCGTGATCGAAGTTGGCTGTGGTAAGGCGCAAACCATGGAGCGAATTTTTTCTGAGTTCCGGCGGGAAGTGGGTAAACGCTATCGGCAACGCGCGAGAGAGTGATTTCGAATCTAGGGTACGAGTTTAAATTATCTTTGATGTTAGCAAAGATAATTTAAACTCGTACGAGTTTAAATTATCTTTGCCATCCATTGTTTTTGAATAAAACAAAATGTCGGAAAACGCGTCTTATTTGAACGAACCATTGAGAGATAGACGGCGCCACGGGTAGAATGATAAAGTTTCCTCGTCATTTGGGAGCAGACGGCAGTATTCTTATTTTTTAAAAACTTGTTTCGCGAAATACTGAAATCCGACGTTTTGATTGGACCTCTAGATTAATATTCCCAACTCAATGATCTGCTACCCCGTGGTAAATTCGGGCCGAATTTTTTCAAACGCCGGTTTAGCCCTTTAAATAAACGATGCAAAAATTATATTAAAATACAATTATTATTATTTATAAAGTTAAATTTACTGTCTGCTTTAGACGCTACCTATCTTGGTTTCTATGGCGAACCAAAGGGGGCGTAGCGATAGTTTTAGGTCGCGAATAGATCTTAAAAGAAATTGATTTGAAAAAAGGCGCGCGCTGGTTCGGAAGGGATAATCTTATGAGAAATGCAGGTAAATATTGCTGCGTTATTCAATTTTATTATCAGACGATAAAATACGCGATATTATCGATATTCACGCGTTTTTAATTCGATAGTTTCAATAATGTAAAGGTATTTTAAAATACCACAAGTACAGCCCACTTCAATAGTTTTGATACGCGCTTTTATTTTATCGCAATTGGCCAAGATGGTACTTGATGGAGCTGTGTGGGAATGCCTCTGTAGACATCACCCATGTACTCTTTCATTGTCCGGTTGGTGAAAGCGATAAAGATATCTTTGAATGGCGAGTGCGGAACCCGGAGATCTCCTTAGAGGAAGCCATTGGATTGTCAGGAAATTTTTATCACTTGTATATAGTTAAACACATTCTGGTTACATGGAGGGTTAAAGGGGAACGGCCAAGCTTTTCCAAATATGGCCTTATTTCCGTATCGAAAGATTAACAAGACGTTCAATATACTAACACGTGCCTTTTTTGGTCTTGAAAAATAGCTTTTGGCCCAAAAAGTTGAAACGAAAAATAACGCCAGGTGTTTGGGTTTGAATTTTCGCCGCCATCTTAGGGGCTGTCGCCAGCGCCCCTAACCCTGTATGAGCGATTTGCGAACTATCCTAACTTTTAAAATCGCGCAATTTAGGCTTAAGTCTTTTATAACTGGAAAGCGCCGCGCGTGCAAAACAAAGTTTTTGCGTCTTCACCAGATGTCGCGACGGACGCGCGCTTTTCGATTTCCCGAATTTTCTTCATTTTATTAAAAATTATACACTCAATATTTTTTATGCGGTTTTCGCCATAAATTTTAGTTTTTAATGCGCTATAGGGCTATCTAACTGGTTAAAGCTTAACCGTTCCCCTTTAATAAAGATAAGTGGCGTCGTGAAAATCCTTAGGAATTTAAATCTTTATTCGTTATATATATAATTTTATTGTTGCATTCTGTAACTTATATTTATTACTTTCCAGTACTATATATTTTATATTTGGTTTAATTGTTTTGAAACCGTGCTCCCTTTAATTTGGTGACGCCGCCCCGATTTCAAGGGGTTGTACTTTGTATGGGTTTACCAATAAATCTTAAATCTTATCTTAAATCTTAAATCTTCCGCGACCGCGAGACTAATTTGAACTTAAAGAACGCGCAGCTCTTTCAGTGCTAGATTTTTTAAACCAATAGATGGCGGTAATGTTATTGAAATTGGCAAATTTAAAAATCGTTCCTATGGACAGGGCATGAAATAAGCACAGGACACTGGACATTGTCCGATAAATTTTGCATATGTCCGATAACTTTTTCAAAATCTTAGGGGGGTCATTGGACATTCGTCCGATAAATATTTCAATAAACTGGGAATGTTTTTTTCTACAAAATAAATAAAATGTAAAATTATTGGACAATGTCCGATAAATTTTTTTAAATGAGGGAGGTCACTGGACAAATGTCCGATAACTTTAATTTCTTATTTCCTGCCCTGTCTATGGACACTTCAATAAAAGATACTCGGTTTTTACTCCCCTCTCCAAATTCATCTGGGAAGGAACTATTTCCGGTCGGTCGGTTAAACGGTTAGAATGTCTAGCCAAAAAGTCATATTTAAACCAATTGGAGACGCGTTTTTGCCCGCCCCTCATGAGAATTTTGCGTCAGATAAGAAATGCGTCGGCTCAAGTGTACCAGGAACATACTAATGTTAATTTTCGATAATATATTTTAAGGTAAAATATATAATGTTACTAAAACTAAGTATAAGAAGATAATAATATTATCATCCTCTTATGGTATAAATAATTAAATTTATACGGAATATTTTTATATTACCAGGCAATTTTAAGGCTTCACAATCATGGAGGCAGAGTATAAAATTATCTTTTGTAAAAAGATGAAAACTAATTCCTTTAGAACTAAATGTATTACTTTTGCAGTACGGTATGCAACAAGTGTTTCCTTTTAACTAGGTAACTTTTTTGGCAAATAACCGATATTATGTTCGAGAAATGTTTCCAGCTTTCTAATATTTGAACAAGCACTATATAAATAGTAACTTATGAGTCCTGGCTGTTGGAAATATTACATCTTGGCAATTTCTGGGAAGATGTTTTATTTAAGCGCCTATTGGCAGTTTTAATTTTCACGAGAATAATTTCATTTAGCGTCTATAGGCGCTTCAATAAAACCGCCAAGAAGTAATATACCCGAGGCCCAGGACCTGCAAGTTACTGTTTATTTGGTGCGTGTTGAAATAATGGAAACTTTTCATGCACGTTGCCATATTGATATATTTTACGAAACTCAGTAATTAACACAACATGAAGCTAGAAGAGATTGGCGCAAGTTACGTTAAAAACGAATAGCATCGCGTGAACAGAAGATTTCTCGATTAAGGTCATACTCCTTTTTAAAAGGGCTAATTTTGGTCGACATCTAATCTGAAGTTTGTTGAATGGGAAACCTTTAATATATCCCCTCCAAAGGGTTCTAATCATAGATATAAGAAATGTATATAAAGGTCTAGATAAATTTCGGGGCGTCTGAGCCTAACATAAAATACGGAATTGACACCTAGCAGACACCGAGAAAGGCACGTGACCAAGAGCGCGAGCTCTCTTAGCATTTTAGTACCTTTCCGTAGGCCGTAGTCTTTAGACACCATCTGTTGGTGACTTTTATTATAATTTTTAAGCAGGAGACAATGGCTCTCGCGAAGATAGCACGAGCTTTCTTACCGATAGATAGCGCCTTATAAGGATAGCCTGCAGAAATAACGCGTTTCTGCTAGCTGTCACCTCCGTATTCACTCCCTTTGAAATATTTTATCAAGACCTTTATATACGTTTCCTATATCTATGGTTCTAATATTTGCCGCTCGATCCTCTTTTTGACATTTTCCGTGCTGCATAGTTGGAGGTTACATTTCCAATACCGTGTTTTTATTATTTTAGTAATATCTCACCGACAAATAACGCCGGTTAAGAATGATTATTATCATTCGTATCACTCAATTAGGGTTAACCTTAAAAGCATACCATTATAAAAAATATTAACGGTATTTTGACACGTTCCATCGAGTTTTTTTCCCCTCACCGACGGAAATTTAAAATAAATGGAACTCTTATCAATAGCATCTCACCGAACGCGTCCCCAAAGAAAATCCTTGGATGCTAAATTATCGAATCGGATTTTCCAAAACTTCACGATCTTCAACTACAAAGGGCGTAATGATAAATTGATTGGAATTATTGATCAAACAAAACTTTGGAAAGTAAAGCTGGACCTGGTACTTCACCGTTTTGGAGGGGAAAATAACACGCTCGTAACTTCAAGGTAAGCGTTTCGAATATTTTTTATTCATCTTTGTCAGGCAAGATGGCGCTAATTAGTTTGCGTGTTTCAGGGCATTCTCGGCTATCAGGGCAAAAATATGATATGTTGAAAATGAAAGTTTTGGATTTTGAAGTGTGAAAAAGGTTTTTTAATGTAATTTTTCATTATTTCTAATTTACCAATAATTTTAAGCACACACTACTTAATTTTAAAATAATGTATTATAAATATTGGAATTTATAAGAATAATTATTTAATATAAATATTGAAATTTATAAGAATAATAATGTAATATAAATATTGAGATTTATAAGAATAATAATGTAATATAAATATTGAGATTTATAAGAATAATAATGTAATATAAATATTGAGATTTATAAGAATAATAATGTAATATAAATATTGAGATTTATAAGAATAATAATGTAATATAAATATTGGAATTTATAAGAATAATAATGTAATATAAATATTGAGATTTATAAGAATAATAATGTAATATAAATATTGGAATTTATAAGAATAATAATGTAATATAAATATTGAGATTTATAAGAATAATAATGTAATATAAATATTGAGATTTATAAGAATAATAATGTAATATAAATATTGAGATTTATAAGAATAATAATGTAATATAAATATTGAGATTTATAAGAATAATAATGTAATATAAATATTGAGATTTATAAGAATAATAATGTAATATAAATATTGAGATTTATAAGAATAATAATGTAATATAAATATTGAGATTTATAAGAATAATAATGTAATATAAATATTGAGATTTATAAGAAATATACTTAAAAATTATTTTTATCCTTCAAACGCTGTTCTATGAAGCTGTGAAGCAGCCAGGCCCTCTACCGGCCGTAGCCTACGTGATTTAATCACCATGGCCTATGCTATATACAAAGCCTGAGCAGTAGATTCGACGTACATGCGCAACTATCAGAAATTTACGGCAAATTTGAAGGACCAGAAAATATATCTTTTTTCTTGAACAGCGAATTCTTAAGCTTTAAAATTTTTACACAATCTAATTTCACACTGTTATTAGCTTAATTTTTTTCACCCATACATTAGATTTGTTTGGTTTAAAATAAGTGGATTTTCTTATCGAAATATCAATATATATCTTTGGAGATAAAAACATTTTGCTTTCATAAATAACGTAAAAAATATTAAAAGATTTTTATAGTTCAACCGCAAGAGTTTGGTAATGATGTTTTTAAGGAATTTTCTTGAACCGTTCCTGAGTAAATATTCTAATTGAAAGCGTTAAAAACTACGCTAAGCGAGTTTAAACGAGGCTCGCAAATAAATATGGTATTTGACCAGTAAAAACTCTTGTCAATCGGGGCTTAAATTAAACATCTTCAAGGAAATCGCCAAGAAATTATATTTCCAGGAGACAGGACCTTCAAATTACTGTTTATATAGTACTTGTGGAAATAACATAGACTTTTCACCTGTAAACAGAACGTCGTGCTGTTGCTAAGCCTGAATATGTCAAAAAAAACTACCTGGTTAAAAGGAAACACTTGTTGCATACCGAACAGGTGAAAAGTTTACATTATTTCCACAAGCACTGTATAAACAGTAGCTTGCAGGTCCTGTCTCCTGGAAATATAACATCTTGGCGATTTCCTTAAAGATGTTTTATTGAAGCGTCCATTCCGTAGACCATTTTTTTTATTCAAAAACTTAGGAAAGGGAAAAAGTATGTGACCAGTTTAAATAATTAAGATTTAACCTCTGGGCTTTAACTATAGTTAATAGAAACGCTTTGGTAAACAGGACGTTTGATAATCGGAGATTTTAGGAATCCCAAACCTGATTGTTCACTCATTCCTTTTTTTACTGTTGGTACAAAACACAAAATAAAATAGCAGCAGAGGTTAACGGTAATAGTTAGTGTAGAGAGCCTTTGGCTCGCGTGGCATGAAGGGCTTTCCATCACCCTCCTACGCATTGTAACCCGGCCACCTGAATTAATGGCTTTAAAAGTCGCTTGAAGACTTGGGCCTAGGGTGGTGCCTTGGGTGATTAGTCTAGCTGATGATGATTATTATAGCAAAGATAATATAACTACGTACCCTAGATTGGAAATCAAGCTCCTTGCACGTAACACAGGCTCTTACTGAGTTCCCGGCGGAAGTCGGAAAAAACTGCCTCCATGGAGCTGGCAGGGCTACCGACATATAGGTAAAACGTAAAGTTTTAGTGAAAATTGCGCCGTCGTTTTTGACTCGCGGTTTTCAAGATACCAGATATTTTTGCGTTATATTGTTTTAAAACAATAATGGATCATGCCTGTAGCTCTAAAAATGTTTCTAAACGATAGAAAACTAAAGGTGAGTAATATAATTTTGGGTTATCTATTGAAATTCCTTATTTCTCATCCTGCTATGGAGTCCGATTTTTCCGACTTCCGGCGCGAACTCAGTAAAAGCCTCACGAGAAAACGCGCTATCGAGAAACGCCGAGATTCAAGGGCGTATCCAGGATTTTATTTCAGGGGGGGTTTTTAGGGAAAATTTCAAGGGGGGGATGCTGACGGAAGTTTTACTGATATTTATTAGGCACCCCCCCCCCCGGTCATCAGCATTTCGGGGGGGGGGTTGAACCCCCCCCCCCTTAAATACGCCCTTGCCGAGATTTCGAATCTAGGGTACGTAGTTATCTTTGATTATAGTATCATTCCGTACAGATGCTCAAACATAAGCCAAATTATGTGGCTTTTTGCAAAAAAATAAATACATTCTTAGTTAGTTAGTTTAGAAAAAAACTTATTTCCTAGTCTGCAACCATATGTAACATAATTACTCATAAGTATGCCACTGTACCTTTATTCCATTCAAAAATCTTCATTAACGGTTTGTTTCACCACGAACCAGTAAAAAGGTGGACTACGTTAGATTTTAACCTTTTTATTCATCCTAGTAATTTTGGGAGTCACGCTATTGGCTACTAACATATTTATTTAAGCCAATAGAAAACCTCTAAATTGAGAAGAAATTTTTTGTGTCGGAATTTTAGTCAGCCCAATGTAGCTTTATTGAAATTTATAAACTCGCTCGGTTTGTGCGTATGAATTTAAATAATGAGTAATTTAGAAAAATAAAAGGTTGGGGAAAATGACCAATAAGTGATCGCTTACCGAAAATGGAACAAGTCGTCGAAGTGGGATATTCCACCAGCGTTATTATAACCATGGACTAATTAATGTATACATTAATTAGTCCATGGTTGGAGTCTTTGCAGATTCTTTTGAGCCTAGGCCTAACTCTTCTAGGCTTGATATGGGTTATAACATGGACTAATTAATGTATACACAGGGACGGTCCGCATAGGAAATTTAGCGGCTAGCGATTGCTAAATGTGCCCTCGAGCGGCGATTGTGCGAACTAACGACAAACTGAGTCAAGGGGGATGGAAACGGGAGGAAAGGTTTAAGAGTACAAAAAAAAAGCAGTCGCCTTGCCGGCGATGTTGTAAGCTCCACGTGCGTTTGGTAAATGAATTCATTTATATTAACAATTAAATTGATTGATATTAATTTTTCGGCCCATACATTGGAGACGTTATTCTCAATTTCTCCAGACAAAAAGAAAATTAAAAAAGTGGATTTAAGTGATTCCGATAATGGTAAATCAAAGATTTTTTGGACAAGGCTTAGAAAAAGATGAACAGGAAAGGTATAAAGAAATCTTTCGTGTGTTCTTTATGACAATACTTCGAATCACTTTTACACGAAGGGTAAACACACAGCTTTTTCCTCATAATTAATTTGTAAAACTACTTAAATAAATTAAAGCTCTTAAATCATACACCTTATTCAAATGAACGAAAAAAACCGTTTCTTTTCAAATCATAAGCAGACGCCAACATCGATAGACTCCAAGACTTGCAGATAGAGGCCAGCATCGTTTTTCCGTTTGATGACGTTTTGACTCGGCTAACTTTGCTTAAGGGGGGAGGAAAAGAGGGAACAGCATTAACAAGACTTAGTCGCCGATTTTATGAGAGAGTGGCGTTGTGCGGACCGTCCCTGTGTATACATTAATTAGTCCATGGTTAGACAGTTCGACTCGTTCAAGGAATGCGAGCGAAGGGACTCTACATAAAACCTCGACGTGCGGCCCCGGCGGTAGTAAGAGGAGTCGGGAAATCCAAATTGATATAAACCTTTAATTAATCTAATATTATTTGGAATTATTAAACTGGTCACCTTCTGTTTTTTTGATATTATTTCGAATTAATAAACTGGACACGATGACCAGTGACCCCCCAAATTTTGAATAAATAAACTGGTCTGAACAATTAATTAACTGGTCTTTGACCACTTGACCACCGTTATTTCCAAGGCTGCCGTCTACTATCTAGATCAAGATCAAGATTTACCCGGATTTACCATTTCATTTTGTATGATTTTTTAAAACTTAATTGTTCAAAACAAGAACTCAATTTAGTTTTCTTTTAAGTTTAAATATTTAAAAAAAAGGTTGCGAAACAATTGCTTTTCTATTTCGAAATTCTTTTATAAACAAAAATATTTGGTCGTATTGTTTCTTAGAACCATCGTAACAAATATAAAACCATTCCGATAGTTTTGGGACAAACCAAACAATGTCGTATTTTCCGGAGAATCCGGACTGGGTAATTTTGGAAACCTATTTTGATCCTTCACCGAAATATTTAAAAACACCGTAATAAAAAGGTACATTTCCGGTGCTGCCCCCAAAAGCCAACGATGTGTGCTGCGAATTCTTTGAAACCTTTAATTTCGTTGGACGTAAATTTGTTATTGTGATAATAGGCCTACTGGCATAGGACTCAAAAGAACGTTTCTTTTTCTCATTTTTCTAAATTTCTAACACTTGTTTTCTTATGACAAATGACGCGGTGTATCCCTCCGCTGTAGCTTCGACGCGAAAGTGCAAAACGAGTTTTAGGTGCCAAAATAGAAAATTACTATTTTCCCAAAAGAATCTAGTGCTTATTAATAGTCAATTCTATGTTACGAGTCAATGAATCATTATTTTCGAACATCATTACCTGGGAGTTAGCCTTGGTTTCCACTAGCGCGCGTAATAGTGCGTCACTTAACTTAGCGACGTTGAAACGTTTTTATGCGCGTAAAGAATATCACGCACGCTAGTGGAATCCAAGCTTTAGCGGTAGCGGAGTTTTTGGAAAGTATTGACTTTGTTTAGCGTCAAAATGAGGGAGCCACAATTGCCGCCATTCCCTCTAAGTATGTCCGCCATTCCCTCTAAGTATGTCCGCCATTCCCTCTCACTATGTCCGCCATTATCTATCACCTTGTCAGCCATTCTCTATCACCTTGTCCCCCATTCAATATCACCTTGTCCGCCTTTCTCTATCACCTTGTCAGCCATTCCCTATCACTTTTTCCGCCTTTCTCTATCACCTTGTCCGCCATTCAATATCACCTTGTCCGTCATTCCCTATCACCTTGTCCGCCATTCCCTCTCACCTTGTCCGCCATTCCTTCTCACTATGTCCGCCTTTCTCTATCACCTTGTCGGCCATTCAATATCACCTTGTCCGTCATTCCCTATCACCTTGTCCGCCATTCCCTCTCACCTTGTCCGCCATTCCTTCTCACTATGTCCGCCTTTCTCTATCACCTTGTCCGCCATTCAATATCACCTTGTCCGCCATTCCCTATCACCTTGTCCGCCATTCCCTATCACCTTGTCCGCCATTCCCTATCACCTTGTCCGCCATTCCCTATCACCTTGTCCGCCATTCCCTATCACCTTGTCCGCCATTCCTTCTCACTATGTCCGTCATTCCCTATCACCTTGTCCGCCATTCCCTCTCACCTTGTCCGCCATTCCTTCTCACTATGTCCGCCATTCTCTATCACCTCAGCTGTGGTTGTATATGGTGACTTTGGAAAATTATCGCATACAAGCTTCTGCTAGAGGGCTTTCATTCTTTTAACTATGAAACGGCTAAAGTTTAGTCGGATTTGCAATATGTAGATAAGTGCAAAAACTTATTGAGCGATTTTACCGTTGTACGCAAGGCAATATCGAGACCATTCGAATTAATTGTGTACATACACCAGTATTGAAAACTTGTAGGTGGAACTTATAGGAATGTAGATTGTACAACAATGCCTTGATACCAAATATCGTAATAGCTCTGTATATAAAATACGAGAGGTCACGTGATTACGTTAGATTCATCGTGCGGTTCAAGTTAGAGAGCGCGTGCATATTTTTGTTTTTGTTGAGCTCGCGCGAAAACGCGTGAGACCCTCTACACGGAAATATTAGGAAGCGCGCGCTCCAAAATATAACACTTTTTATACATGTATGCGTATATATTATTTTATAGAAAGAGCTATTTATAACTCCCACTCATAAAATTTTTAAATATATACGAACATTTGCTTAATTTTGTTATTTATTTTAAATTATAAATTGCGGTTTCGTTGAAATCAATATTGATCCTATCTTTGGGTATTTGAGCAATAACTTTTTTTAGGTTTTGTCGGGTTGGGTATACTCAAGTATTCAATTGGGGGCGCTGAGCATCCCCTGGCGCTCTCCCCCCTGTACGGGCCTGTGGCGGTTTCAATAGTAATAAATATTTCCAAAAATCAGTGGGTGCAAATTCCCTTGATCCTATCTTGGGAAGACCTACTTTCCCTACGTCATAACGAGTCTTCACAAGATAGGAGGAATGCAATTGGTACCCACTGACTTTAGGAATCGACCTAATTAAAAACGATATGGTAACTAGGTACAAATTAAATATAGTGTCTTCACCTACTAACAAACAAGCATGGGCTGCGTTCAGTTTCTTACCCCTAAAATCACTTCGTTTTAGATAACTAGTTTTTAAAACCAGCGTTAGAAATCGCTTCGTGGTGGTTCGGGAATCAACTCGGCCAAGTCAGTTCGCTTTATAGGAAGGTATTGAAAATATAGGAAATGTGATCACCGTGTAAATGTTTTAGAAATGTAATCATTTCGGTAAGAAAATGTACAAACATTTTGGAATAATTTTTAGTTAAAATAAACAAATTATTAAATAAACATTGCTATTTTTAATAATATCACTTGATTTAAACAACGCTAAAAATCGTCTCTTAAAGGGAATATAACCTGCAAAGCAATCTTTATGGAAGACCCCTTCAATTTTTTCCAATTTCCTTGTACAGTGGCGCCAAACATTTCTAAAGCGAAAGGCAAGAGCGGCCAGAGCTGCAAACGCTCGTGTTCCACGCCAAATACCTGAGGTTATAAACCGTTATATTCCCTTTAAGCATAAATAAATACATTTGTTGGTTTCAGCAACACCTGAAAATGCTTTGATGAAATTGTCTAGTATCAAGTAGATAATTCAAAATATAAAATCGAGGTTTATAGTTCCTCTTAAGAGGCAAAAATTCAACACCTTTTCTCTCTTAGACCTACCAAATAATCCGTTGAAATAACCTTCAACCAAATACATTGAATATAATGTTACTTATGAATCAAATGAGAGAAAAAAAAACTCCTTTTATAGCAGCTACTGGCTTTATCTCAAAATGGCCATAACCTTTGTTATTTATATTACATTAATGTTTAATATTTTCTAAAACCAAATGTATATAATTACGAAACGTACCGTAAAAAATCCCAGTCTCAAACAAGCGCTTGAAAACTTGATAATCTCCCAAAGGACCACAATTGTTTGTTTTGGAGATTTCAAGTTTTCATTCACCGAAAAACACACCCTTTGTATAATTTCAACTGCACTTGAACCTGAATTTCTCTATCTTCATAACAAAATATAGTAACTTTGATATTTCCAAAATTTACGGATACACGTGGGTTCTTGTACCAGGGTCACCTCCCTAACGTACTTAATTATTTATTTTAATTTATTTCATTATTCTAGTCTTACAGTTAGGCCGATCTAAATCACGTACTTAATAACTTAATTTAATTATCTTAACATGTAAATTACGCGATTGTTTTAATTAATTGATTAAATAACATAATATATTATTATAATAATATACTATAATATAATACCAAGAATGTATTTATTTATACTCTGGGAGAATGATTATGTCGAGATTATTTTTAGCGTTTCACCAATTCCACCCGTTGGAGCCACCAGTATGCTCCTGCGCTTTAATAAAATCAAATAATACTGCAATCTTATTGGTTCTTAAAAATTACGTTTTTCGACGCGATTAACGCTGCTGCGAGGACGCAAAAAATAAGACCTCCCCCCCCTTAGCGTGACGGGGTTAGGGCCTCCCTTAGTTTAAATAAAATATCGTTTTATATGATTAATTGATTAATTAAATCCAAGGTACGCTACTATTCTCAGATATGAAAATACGTTTATCGATAGTTAAATCTTTGACAAATAAACTATTGAACCAGAATCTATATTGCGCGCGTGGCTACTCGTAGCGCCAAAGTGTTCGATATTGGAACTCAAAAATAAAACACGTGCGCAAATAAACCATCAACGTTAGGCCTAACGTCTTTATCTCGTTTTGATTTGTTTTGGTGAAAATGTTTCGGGATTCTCTCGGTAGGAACTCTGTCATTGGAAACATATTTTGGCAGACCTACAAAATATGGTAAAACAATTCGCAACCGAAAACTATCGCTACGCCCCCTTTGGTTCGCCATTGAAAGCTAGATAGGTACCGGCTGAAGAAGACGCTATTAGTTTTTCCTCATCGTTATTCGTAAATTTGACTTTATCAATAATTATACTTGCATTTTAATATTATTTAAACATCATTTGCTTATATTTATTAAAAAACCGTGATTATAACTTTTTAATTTGACTGTAGCAGACGCTGGATCGTACGCGCTATCTCGGAGAAGCTACGACCGTTACGCCACCTAGACCCGTTTCGGTCGTGAAATTGGAAATACACCAAATTTGAATACGTCACTCCCTTATTAATTGGAATCGTAAATTTTTCTAAATTATAATATAAATCAAAAGTAACAAGAAACAAAATATTAAACCTTTTGAAAAACCAACATTTTTCACTTACAACATTTTATCCCAGAGATCGCCATTTTGATAAGCTTTCACTATCTAGCCTTTATTTGAAGAAAATTACTAAATATATAAATTATCGTAATAAAACGGGCGCGTATGATTTGTACTCTAAAATAACGAGGTAGTTAGGGTGCAGTATGAGAGCCATGCAGGATATCCGAGAGGAGTGGCCCTTGTAAAAATAACTCGAAAATGAAATCATGTGCCGCGAGTGCGTGCGTAATTACAATTTACGCAGAGTCACGCAATTAAAATCATATTTTCAAACTCTGACGGATTTCATTGTTAAATTGGTGAGGTTATCCCGGTTCAAGTTGACTGACGCCCAGTGCCCTTAGTGGTTAATTATGTAAAAATTTAATGTAGGTTTAATTAACGTTTTTTTTTAAAAGAACTAGTTTTTTATTAGCAACTGTTTTGAGGCTTCTTCATCAGTTCAACTTTACCCAATATGTCTTTTTTTAAATGGTTAGGTTATTCCAGTTCAAGTTGACTGACGCCCAATATATTATTCGCAATTATTGAGGCTTCTTCATCAGTTCAGCTTTACCAAATATTTCATTTTTTATTTAGTAATGTTATCGCGGTTCAAGTTGACTGACGCCCAGTTTATTCTTCGCAATTATTGAGGCTTCTTCATCAGTTCAGCTTTACCAAAAATGTCATTTTTAATTTAGAAAGGTTATCGCGGTTCAAATTGACTGGCGCCCAGTTTATTATTCGCAATTATTGAGGCTTCTTCATCAGTTCAGCTATAGTAAACATTTCATTTTTAATTTAGTAAGGTTATCGCGGTTCAAGTTGACTGACGCCCAGTTTATTCTTCGCAATTATTGAGGCTTCTTCATCAGTTCAGTTTTACCAAACATTTCATTTTTAATTTAGTAAGGTTATCGCGGTTCAAGTTGACTGACGCCCAGTTTATTATTCGCAATTATTGAGGCTTCTTCATCAGTTCAGCTATACCAAACATTTCATTTTTAATTTAGTAAGGTTATCGCGGTTCAAGTTGACTGACGCCCAGTTTATTATTCGCAATTATTGAGGCTTCTTCATCAGTTTAGCTTTACCAAAAATGTCATTGTTAATATAGTCCGGACACCTCGAGTCAAGATGATTGTCAAGCGCCCCTAGTGGTTAATAATGTATCAATTTATGGGTAGTTAGTTACTTGTTGTAGGTTTAATCAACCTTTTATTCAAACTAGTATGCTATTGTCATTTGTTGTCGTTTAATTGGTGAGGTTACCTATGTCCCAGATGATTGACGCAAGCACCTCTAGTATTAAATTATTTACTTATCCATGGGTAGTTACTTGTTGTAGGATGTTTATGGCCTATCGTTTGGCCATATAACGTTTGGATTAATTTAACCTATATTCAAAATAGTATTTTATTTGTAATTTTTTGGGCGTCTTCATTGGTTCATCTTTACCCAACATAGCATCGTTAAATTGGTTCACGTTGACTGACGACCAGTGCCCCTAGTGGTTAATAATTTAGAAATTTATAAGTAATTACTTGTTGTTGGATGTTTTTGGCCTATTCGCGATCGGCTTTTCCAAGTTAGCAAATTAGAGAAAATAACTAAATCGGGGTGTGTAATCGCTTGGGTTTACACTAACTGTTATACTTGCAATTATTTGTCTGACTTCTTCATCAGTCCAACTTCACCTAAATCTTTATTTAAAAGCTTGCATTGTCAAACGCGTATATTAGATTTTATAGCGATAAATATAATAACAAAATGAATAACATTAACAATTTTCGTAATTATAGTGCTCATGCTTGTTAACAAGTTGTGTAGATATTCAGTGCTTATTCTAAAAATTTAATTATATGGTTTCTAACTTCTAAGTTAACCGATTTTGATTGGTTTTTCAAAATTTCAAACTGAACAGTAAGTCCGTAACTTCGATTGGCTTAATTTTACTTTATGGGAATGGGTAATATGTACCTCCTCCTAACCTAACCCAGCCTAACCTAACCTAACCTAACCTTGAAATAGGCCAACTTTGGAGTTCGTCGCGTGTTCCACTACACTCATTCCCTTAAAGTAAAATTTAGCCCTTTGGTTTACTGACGTAAATAGGATGTTATTACAAGGAAGAGAAAGTATTATATTTCTCTATTAATCAAACTATTTCAAACCTAAAGCAATACTTAAATAATAAAATAAAATCCACCCTAAACTGACTAACTTCAAACGGATGCGTCACAGGATAACCCTTGGCCACTGATGCGGTAACTAAATAACTATTGAAATAATTCCCCGCATCCCCAAAATAATTCCCAATCACGAGGAAATAATCCGAAATTTCCTCGAAATTATTATAAACAATTTTAAAGTAATGCGTCAAACGTAACACGCTGCATACCCGAAATAAGAGTGGGCACCCAAAAATTCACCTCCGAAATGTTTTCCCCTCAAAATAATCGCAATTATAAGCGTATTAAGGGGTATTTTTCGTGACTAACCCATTATTGCAGGGTTACCCGACCTCCAGACTCCCGCCCTCTAGGACGCAAAAAATATGAAAGCGTACTTGAAAAATTTCCGGAGCGGTAAAACACCGATCGACGGAGCCAGAGGCCAGGACATAAGAGCGATACACATCGGTGCTTGTCTCGAGATTGGGCCAACCAAACCCTAAAAATACCCGACATTAAAAATGTGAAAAAGGTATTAGGACTATAATAAATAAAGCAATCGCTTTAAAATCGCCAAAAAAAAGGATTCTACAACCTTAGAAAAACGGGTATTCTTGGGAGACTCCCGTAGACTGGCAGAGCCGTAATTAAACCCCGCCTGTTACAAAATTTTATTAACAGATGGCGTTAGTCATTGCGGCAACGTCTCGGGTATTTTCGCGTTCTCTCGGGACTTGGTATTTTTACCCAGGAGCTTTATTTGATCAAGGTCGCCCATGTCACTTTATATAACGCGTCTTTATCATAAACCGGATTGAAAACTCCGGTAGGTCGTATCGTTTTCATTATTATAGGGTGCATGGGCTCAGGTTTGTGCTAATACTGAGATTAAAATTATAATAGCCACACGTGAGATAAGGATTTTATCATTTGAGAAGTTGTTGTCTTAATATAAGCTACATATACGTTCTGAATTATTTTATTAAAATGAACTAGTTACGAAGAATTTAAAGTTTAACTTAACTTACAAGGAGAGTACCCGAGGTGTTTATTGCCTATTTTGCTCAAAGTAATGTAGACCTATATGAAATTTCCCAATCGATTTGCCATGACAACCGAAAATGTTTTTGACCACTTAATTCAAAATAAGATTTTTTTCCTTATTTTACCCAAGAAGTGTTACAATTTTACCTAATTTTTTTCCAATTAACCCATTCTTGATGAAATTTACCTAAATGTGGTCCCAATTACCCATTTCGTGATTTTAATTTTTTTTTAAAAACCGAGAAAATCCCATGCTTTTTTAAATGGAGATTTTTTCGTTTTAAGTGGTCCAAAACATTTTCGGTTGCCATGGCAAAACGAATGGGTAGTGCAACGTCTCCTTTTGGAAAATTTCATATCTCACATAGGTCTACATTACGCCTGACTTTGAACAAAATCGGCAGTAAACACCTCGGGTACTCTCCTTGTTAGCGAAATTTATCTTCCATTTGAATAACTTCCTGTCTTACCCCGTTACAAGTTTTCTCTACTTTCACCGTTTAATAATATTTAACCAATTTCAATAATATCTCACTTTTTCCAGAATAAAAATTTCCCATTTTCACCAATTCAAAAAATTTCCATTCAAACTTTCAACGTGTGAAGAATTTAAAAGATTTCATCGTCTCAAAGACATTTTATCTAACTATTACAATAAAACAAGTCGTTTGATGACTTAAGCCCCATTTTCATGCTCGCTGGTAGCGGGTAAAAATAAATATTTTAGCTTTATTTTCACGCTTGCGAGTGGCGGAAGCGAATTTTGACGATTTTTATCCGCTACCAGCGAGCATGAAAATGGGGCTTTAGGCCTAAGGTGGTGCCTTGGGTATTAGCCTAGCTGATAATTGGCGTAGACAAGGGGGGGGGGGTTTCCGTGTCCAGACCCCCCCCCCCTTGAGCCTACCTTTGACTGTAACATTCACCTACTTCGAACCCCCCCTTGACGAATTTCTGGCTACGCCACTGAGCTGATTATTATTATTATTATTAAAAAAGAACATGCTATATTCGAAGTGATCATAATCTAAAAAGGAACGGAAATATACACTTTTATTCGATAATCGAAATGTCATTTAACAAACCATATTGAATACGAAGTAATTTAGATTGGCATTACCGATAACTGTCACCACCCAAGTCGCTCACAAGATCCACCATTCAAAGCAATTGATGATATACACTCTTTTATATCCTTATTTGTGAGAGCTGCCATTTTATTACAGGTCTGATTTCAAATAGCGCACGTGACGTCTCGAGCTGATGAGCACGTGCAGGCGCTCTTGCCTGTACTTTTTTAAATTAAGCCTGTAACGAAATGGCCGACTTCGTAAAAGAGTGTATATAATAACTGCGAAGATCGACGTCAATTTTAGCGTTATCAAATACAGAACAAACTTTAAAAAAAAAACCGCCTTTGGCCAACTAAA
The DNA here is from genome assembly GCF_980474605.1 of Leiobunum rupestre. Taxonomy (NCBI): domain Eukaryota; kingdom Metazoa; phylum Arthropoda; class Arachnida; order Opiliones; family Sclerosomatidae; genus Leiobunum; species Leiobunum rupestre. The sequence goes on along the minus strand of NC_143385.1, from coordinate 51,491,249 downwards.
CCGGCCATAATTATATTACAGCGATAAAATTTAACATTGAAAAAAATATGAAAATTGTCATTTAGGATCATTTACGCGTATTTGACACACCCAAAAATCTTTAAATTATATTTTCCCAATAGAAATAAATTCCATTACCAAAAAAGTGACTTTGAAATTAGCCCCCATTAGACGAACAATTTATTTATCATTGGCTTTTTTAATGTTTTTTTTTTTATAGTTGGGAACATTTTGAATGAAAACATGTTTTTCCACACTTAATAAATTTAATTAATTTTTAATTAATAGTCTATTAATTTATTTATTATGTTTTTAATTAAGATAGAGTAGGGTTGCATATAACCTCGCAGAAGATTGGGCATGGCAGCAGAAATACTAATAATAATCCGCTGATTTGATGGCTTTAAAAGTCGCTAAATGACTTAGGCCTAAGGTGGTGCCTTGGGTATTAGTATAACTGATTATTATTATTATTATTATTAGTTAGGCTTATACCCAAGGCACCACCTTAGGCCCAAGTCATCTGGCGAATTATAATGCCGGGTTACATTGCGTAGGAGGGTGTAGGCAAGCCCTGCAAGCCACGCAGAAAAACCGTTCAAAACTGTAACTTAAAATATTTAGTTTTATTTTAGTCAAAATGATTTTTGATTTGCCGAACTTGATTTCATTAGTTAATAAAGTTTTTCATTTCTCATTATATATAACGTTTAAATTAAAATTTCCCGTCAACTTTCATTTGTACGATAATTATTTTATTGAAATCGATAATTTTATGGCGTTGGTAGGGTAATTTATTTTTCGGGAACTGGCAACGCTGCTAAAACGACTTATTACGTATTGTTTATCTTAGGTAACTGTCCACCAGTCACTTGCTCTTGAAAAAGATTCTAGTTTACAAACAGTATTTCGACAACTCGTTTATTAAAATTTCCGGATTACATAGATTAAAAACGTTCGTAAAGAGTTACACCACAAATAAATCATGTCAATCAAAAAACCAACCCAGCATTTTACGCTAAAATTAAAATTCCGGTAACACAATTTCTATAAAAAAATAGAGAAATTAAGCCACCCATTGAAAACGTGTAGGTGAAACTTATAGGAGTGTAAACGTAGCTTTATTTCGTACAATCTACATTCAGCTAAAAGTCCCCCCGTTCACGTTTTTCAGACCTGACCTTAACCAGTCTAATATAATACGCGTTTAACCATAAGTATAATAACAATAAGTATGACAATTAACGAGATTTACAACCAAACTGAATTTCATAGTTATTGCGTAATCAAGATGTTTTATCAGCACAGAGCCCTCTAGTGTCTAAAATACGCGAGACTTCCACTAAGCCAAAATATCTGATTTCCGATAGATAGGCGGAATATTAGGCTAAAATGATAAAAATTCAAAAAAAATTCTCGGCGCCACGAGCTCATGTTTTTTTATCACGCGTGATTCGCACGCGGGCTTCTAAACAAAGCCAAAGCCCCTCGCGACTCCAGAACGTGCTCTCCCATATTAGGCTTAAATTTTTATCAAAAAGTAGTCATCCAAAACGGTAAGTCGCGAGTCCAAGTCACAGATTGAAGAGAGTATCAGTGCCGGAAAAAGGTTCGGTTAGAAAATTAGCATTAAAGCAAAAGGAAGTGTCATATCTTATTGTTATTATGTTACTTATGGTTTAACGTAAATTGTAGAAAATCCGCGATAGCTTCCGGTTATAACGACACTATTTCCTCCTAGCAAAATAAAATACAAAAAATATATTCACTCAATTAAGATTAATTACGTTTGAAAGACCCACCTTAACGGCGGGTTTTTGAAAATTACAGCGAAATACGGTGAGCTATGACAAACCCGTCACACCGAGGCGCGCAGCTATTTTCGGGGCTACCCCGGATACTTTTTTTCAAGAATACAACCGCGGTGATCGGCTTTTTTTCCGCGAACTCTTATAAAGACTTTCAAAACTATTAATTCACAACTTCGGTGGTTACGGCGTTTAGGTGGCCTTGAAGATAAGTGTAGTTACACTTAAAGACAAAGGATAAGTTTTTAAATGACTTTCTAAACGGTACTATAGTGTGGTTTGGGACTGTGCCTGGCACAGTTTGCCCATTCAACCCACCAACCGCAGTCAGTCTCGTTTTGCCACCTTACACTGAACCACATTTTAGGAAGATTTTCTTAAACAAGGTGTACCGCTTGAGCTGGTAAGACGAGGTGAAATAATTTCCTAGTCAAAACGGTGGTAAAATTTAGGGAAAATGCTGGTAAAATGGAGTGGAAATGGTGGTAAAATGGAGTGAAAATTGTGGTAAAATTTAGGGAAAATGATGGTAAAATGTAGTGGAAATGGTGGTAAAATGAAGTGAAAATTGTAGTAAAATTTAGGGAAAATGGTGGTAAAATGGAGTGAAAATTGTGGTAAAATTTAGGGGAAATGGTGGTAAAATGTAGTGGAAATGGTGGTAAAATGAAGTGAAAATTGTAGTAAAATTTAGGGAAAATGGTGGTAAAATGGAGTGGAAATGGTGGTAAAATGGAGTGAAAATTGTGGTAAAATTTAGGGAAAATGGTGGTAAAATGTAGTGGAAATGGTGGTAAAATGAAGTGAAAATTGTAGTAAAATTTAGGGAAAATGGTGGTAAAATGGAGTGGAAATGGTGGTAAAATGGAGTGAAAATTGTGGTAAAATTTAGGGAAAATGGTGGTAAAATGTAGTGGAAATGGTGGTAAAATGTAGTGGAAACTGTGGTAAAATGGAGTGAAAATGGTGGTAAAACTAACTAAAAATAAGTGAAACCTAGTAAGAAATAGTAATAATAGCTGAAATCTTTAGTCATAATAGTAGAAAACTAGTCCTAATAGCTGAAACATAGAGAAAAATAGTTCAAACCTAGACAAAAATAGTTCAAACTTAGTCATAAATAGTTCAAACTTAGTCAAAAATAGTTCAAACTTAGTCAAAACTAGTTCAAACTTAGTCAAAAATACTTCAAACTTAGTCAAAAATAGTTCAAACTTAGTCACAAATAGTTCAAACTTAGTCACAAATAGGTGTACAGTTTAGTTAAAATAGGTTATAAAATGATATATCATTCAATATTTTCTAAAATCCTATTTTATTATTTTGGCAAAAACTCGTTAATAATAATACTCCGCCAACCCTAGACTAATTTCAGTGTCTACATACTGAGACGTAATTTACACAACATCCCAAATTCTAGAGCAGATAATCCAGATTTCGCAAAGTAGATCCTAAAAATAGTGTCTCCTTAGCACAGCTTAAAGGAACAAGTAATGTTATAAGAAATAATCTTTAACAATTACCAATATGAATCAGGGTTGGTCGAATTTAATCATCGATTTAAATCAAGTGATTTTACTAAAACTATGCATCGATTTAAATCAAGTGATTTTACTAAAACTATGCATCGATTTAAATCAAGTGATTTTACTAAAACTATGCATCGATTTAAATCAAGTGATTTTACTAAAACTATGCATCGATTTAAATCAAGTGATCAATTGAAATAAAAATCATTTTAAATCAAGTGATCAATTGAAATAAAAATCATTTTAAATCAAGTGATCAATTGAAATAAAAATCAATTTAAAACAAGTGATCAATTGAAATAAAAATCAATTTAAATCAAGTGATCAATTGAAATGGAAATCAATTTAAATCAAGTGATCAATTGAAATAAAAATCAATTTAAATCAAGTGATCAATTGAAATGGAAATCAATTTAAATCAAGTGATCAATTGAAATAAAAATCAATTTAAATCAAGTGATCAATTGAAATGAAAATCAATTTAAGTCAAGTGATCAATTGAAATGAAAATCAATTTAAATCAAGTGATCAATTGAAATAAAAATCAATTTAAAACAAGTGATCAATTGAAATAAAAATCATTTTAAATCAAGTGATCAATTGAAATAAAAATCAATTTAAAACAAGTGATCAATTGAAATAAAAATCAATTTAAATCAAGTGATCAATTGAAATAAAAATCAATTTAAATCAAGTGATCAATTGAAATAAAAATCATTTTAAATCAAGTGATCAATTGAAATAAAAATCAATTTAAAACAAGTGATCAATTGAAATAAAAATCATTTTAAATCAAGTGATCAATTGAAATAAAAATCAATTTAAAACAAGTGATCAATTGAAATAAAAATCAATTTAAATCAAGTGATCAATTGAAATAAAAATCAATTTAAATCAAGTGATCAATTGAAATAAAAATCATTTTAAATCAAGTGATCAATTGAAATAAAAATCATTTTAAATCAAGTGATCAATTGAAATGAAAATCAATTTAAATCAAGTGATCAATTGAAATGAAAATCAATTTAAATCAAGTGATCAATTGAAATAAAAATCAATTTAAATCAAGTGATCAATTGAAATAAAAATCATTTTAAATCAAGTGATAAATTGAAAAAAAAATCAATTTAAATCAAGTGATCAATTGAAATAAAAATCAATTTAAATCAAGTGATCAATTGAAATAAAAATCAATTTAAATCAAGTGATCAATTGAAATGAAAATCAATTTAAATCAAGTGATCAATTGAAATGAAAATCAATTTAAATCTAGTGATCAATTGAAATGAAAATCAATTTAAGTCAAGTGATCAATTGAAATGAAAATCAATTTAAATCAAGTGATCAATTGAAATAAAAATCAATTTAAATCAAGTGATCAATTGAAATAAAAATCAATTTAAATAAAAATAAATTTAAATAAAAATCAATTTAACTAAACACAATTTAATTAAAAACGTCGATTAAAATAAAACGATTTTATTTTAAAAAAATATATTTTTTCAGAATTAACCGTTTTTAAAAAATAAATTATCCCAAGTCAGAGAGATGTGATAAGGTACCGTAGGACATACAAAGGCAATCCATAAGCTACCACTTAAACCGGAAGAAAAAATACACGAGACGCAAAGATTAAAAATCGACTGTTCACCGAGTCAGAGAGAGAGCTTGAACTTAACCCAGTTTCGATTTGGGGGAAAAAATCCAAGTGAAACCGCAGTAATGAAAATAGATGGGTAAAAGTAAAGCCCATAATAGACAGGTCGGTGTATCGTCTTAACGCTACAACACCAAAGGGTTCGACTCTTCAGACGATCGTTTATGCTAATTCGCCAATAACAATTGAAGAGGCATGTTAGGCCTTTGACAAAAAGCCATTAGCCGGAAACTATAATATATCCAATAAAATATGTCTTCCAATTCCGCCCGCAGAAATACATATCCTTGAATTTATTTTATATCTCTCGCATTAAAATGTTTCAAAGGGTTTTATAAAATGGTAAAATATAAAAAAAGGATACGTTTTAAAAAGGTGGGGATTTTGGCGAAGGATTGGTCGCGCCTGATTGGCTAACTGTGTTGTGACGTCACGCGTCCGTTAAGCTTCATAGCGCTCACTCGGCATGGCGAAAGTTTAGTCAGGGGAAAGAGTTGAGAAGTGGCAGGAGTTCCGGCGGTAGGGTAAACATTAACTGATAAGAGGCGATTTTATACGATTTTCGGAGAAAGTTTACGATTTTCGCGTTCTAAGTTTTTGTTACCGACCGTTAGAAGAGTGACCCGTTCGAAATTTCATTAATAGTGGTTCAGTTAATCGTGTTTAAACGGTTTAGAGTCGTTTTAAAGTGAAAAAACGCGTTTTTTTTAGAGCGGTTCGTTACAGTTAAGCTTCGAATAAATTTTTGCGTCCTCGTCGCTAAATTAGTACGACGCGTTTAATTTGTCACAAGTAATCGGTTTTTGCGAAGTTAAAAAGCCTATCAAGAAAAAGTATTATCGTGTTTACAGTTCGTTACGATTCAACACATTGGACTAACAGTTTGGTAGAATTCACAGTAAGACATTTAAAAGATCATTTGAAAATTTAAGTACTACAGTTCGGTGCAGTTCTGAACTACTGAATTATTATAATCCTTCTTGAGTGCGTTTAATAACGTCGTTTTAATTTTAAAATTAGAATAATCACACAAAGTAAAAATAAAATAAAACAAAATAGCTTAAAACAATTTAGAAAAATGAAACCCAATACAACCTAAAGAACTGAACTGGAAAAAAAAACTGTCGCTTGAGAACGTCGTTTTAAAACGATTCGAAATAGCCGCGCATATTTTTGAGATACCGTCGGACCCACGAAAAGCTAAAAATAAATCATGGCAAGCGACGAAATCGGACCAGACTCCAAATTCAGTTGGATTATGGTCATTGGATGTTTTATAGTCAATTCTGTCACTTACGGAATGATTAGGAGTCAAGGAGTTTATTACTTAAATGTAATCGGAAATTACAACGTTTCCCGAGCGGAAGCATCATGGCCTTTTAGCATCTGCGTAGCCCTAACCAGTCTAAACGGTGAGTTACAAAGTTTATTTTTAAACTACGTCGTTGTATCTTTTACACTTCATTGCGACACATTTCTCTAAGTACTATATGTTTTTGACTAGCCGTATGGCCTACTTTTGGGGGTTCTTTTTTCTTTCTTTTTTTTTTAATTTTCACGACAATTTCTTCATTCTGTGATGCGTGGAGTCCAAGGGTAAATTAGAAAACGAAATTTTTATTTAAAGAAAATTTTGACCCCTATCTGATAATGCTTTCGGTTTTTCTCGATTTCAATTTTCTTTTAAAATACTCGGCGACGAATTAACAGGTTTTAAAGTGTTGGAAATACTATTACAAGTTTTTAAATTTTGCTAATTGTTTCGGAAAATCATAGCGAGAGGAGTTTTCAGTATTGCTATTGGGTGATTCTTTTGATCAGTAACGATTAATTGACCGTTTAAATCTCACGAATATTTAAAACTGTTTGGAATTTTCCGGATTTTTTTTCTATAAATCTTAAGGCAAGTAATTGTTGGAATGTCATTTGATTCGCGCGTCACCAGCTATTTCCAACGGCTGAACACTGCGATAAAAATATATTATGGGTTTTTTGAGAGCGGAATTATCGGTTGTTTGAGAATGCTATTATTCCTTTTTAGAGCGATATTATCAGATTCCTTAGAGCGGTATTTTCGGTTATTTTAGAAAAATATTATCAGTTTTTTAGAACTTGTTTATGGGTTATTTAAGATGATAAGTATGGATTATTTGAGAGTCGAATTATGGGGTATTTGAGAGCAGAATGATCGGTTATTTGAGAGCAGAATTATGGGGTATTTGAGAGCGGAATTATGGGGTATTTGAGAGCAGAACTATGGGGTATTTGAGAGCAGAATTATGGGGTATTTGAGAGCAGAATGATCGGTTATTTGAGAGCAGAATTATGGGGTATTTGAGAGCGGAATTATGGAGTATTTGAGAGCAGAATTATGGGGTATTTGAGAGCAGAATGATGGGGTATTTGAGAGCAGAATTATGGGGTATTTGAGAGCGGAATTATGGGGTATTTGAGAGCAGAACTATGGGGTATTTGAGAGCAGAATTATGGGGTATTTGAGAGCAGAATGATCGGTTATTTGAGAGCAGAATTATGGGGTATTTGAGAGCGGAATTATGGGGTATTTGAGAGCAGAACTATGGGGTATTTGAGAGCAGAATTATGGGGTATTTGAGAGCAGAATGATCGGTTATTTGAGAGCAGAATTATGGGGTATTTGAGAGCAGAATTATGGGGTATTTGAGAGCAGAATGATCGGTTATTTGAGAGCAGAATTATGGGTTATTTGAGAGCGGAATTATGGGGTATTTGAGAGCAGAACTGTGGGGTATTTGAGAGCGGAATTATGGGGTATTTGAGAGCAGAACTATGGGGTATTTGAGAGCAGAATTATGGGGTATTTGAGAGCAGAATGATCGGTTATTTGAGAGCAGAATTATGGGGTCATTTGAGAGCGGAATTATGGGGTATTTGAGTGCAGAACTATGGGGTATTTGAGAGCAGAATTATGGGGTATTTGAGAGCAGAATTATGGGGTATTTGAGAGCAGAATGATCGGTTATTTGAGAGCAGAATTATGGGGTATTTGAGAGCGGAATTATGGGGTATTTGAGAGCAGAACTATGGGGTATTTGAGAGCAGAATTATGGGGTATTTGAGAGCAGAATGATCGGTTATTTGAGAGCAGAATTATGGGGTATTTGAGAGCGGAATTATGGGGTATTTGAGAGCAGAACTATGGGGTATTTGAGAGCAGAACTATGGGGTATTTGAGAGCAGAATTATGGGGTATTTGAGAGCAGAATTATGGGGTATTTGAGAGCAGAATGATCGGTTATTTGAGAGCAGAATTATGGGGTATTTGAGAGCGGAATTATGGGGTATTTGAGAGCAGAACTATGGGGTATTTGAGAGCAGAATTATGGGGTATTTGAGAGCAGAATGATCGGTTATTTGAGAGCAGAATTATGGGGTATTTGAGAGCGGAATTATGGGGTATTTGAGAGCAGAACTATGGGGTATTTGAGAGCAGAATTATGGGGTATTTGAGAGCAGAATGATCGGTTATTTGAGAGCACAATTATGGGGTATTTGAGAGCGGAAGTATGGGGTATTTGAGAGCAGAACTATGGGGTATTTGAGAGCAGAATTATGGGGTATTTGAGAGCAGAATGATCGGTTATTTGAGAGCCGAATTATGGGGTATTTGAGAGCAGAATGATGGGATATTTGAGAGCAGAATTATCGGTTATTTGAGAGCAGAATTATGGTTTATTTGAGAGCAGAATTATGGTTTATTTGAGAGCAGAATTATGGGGTATTTGAGAGCAGAATTATGGTTTATTTGAGAGCAGAATTATGGTTTATTTGAGAGCAGAATTATTGGCTATTTGAGAGTAGAATTATGGTTTATTTGAGAGCAGAATTATGGTTTATTTAAGAGCAGAATTATTGGCTATTTGAGAGTAGAATTATGGTTTATTTGAGAGCAAAATTATCCCTTCTTTGAGAGCAGGATAATCGCTTGTTTGAGAGAAGGGTTGTTAGTTATTTGGGAGCAGAATTACTGACTATTTGAAGCGGTGTTATCGGTTATTCGAGAGGGGTATTATCGGTTATTTGTATATATTGTAGCCGATTCAATAGGAATTTTAGAACTAATTTGGATTTTTTACGAGTATGCGTTATCCGCAACCAATTTAAACCAGCATACTTAATTTTGGTCATTAAATAATATGTAGGACTTGATTTCTATATTCCGTTAATAACGGAGGAGGAAATGTTCTCAAAATCCCTGCTAGTGACTGCGGCAGCTACACACGACGGAATACCCGTACCGTTACGTTTACTGGATTAATAATTTGTTTAAGGAAAAATACGACTCAAGAAATAAAACCAAAAGCTGATTTAATAAAACTAACTGAATTTTGAAGAAAAGGGAAAATTATAATAGAGGAATTTTTCGACATATTTTTTCTCGCGTTTAACCGGTTAATCAGCACAAACGTGTAATTATTAATCGTCATACAGGGTGTTTACGTTTGTTCCATCCGCGACGTTTTTCGCTAAAATTATAAAAGGTGGAGTTTTTAAATTTTATAAATATATTTTATATATATATATATATATATATATATATATATATATATATATATATATATATATATATATATATATATATATATATATATCATGAGTAAAATAAAAACTATAAGTATATCACTTCATATTGTTTTAATTGCAAATTTTCTGACTGAACCATTTCGCCTTGGACATATTTAGTATTAAGAATTAAACCTGCATTTCCCAGTAACTCCGAAAAACAGATAGGTAATTGGTATACTTATTTTTATTATGGTACTTATGATATACATACAATTTGTCATCTAAACAGACGGGAAAAATTAATTTATATCTGCCAAAATTTAAAAACATTGTAAGTGTAAGGTTTCTGAATGTTATTAAATAAATATTATTTCGGTTTGAGTCTATTTGATCGATTCCCAAATGATCGAACGGGTCCCATTTGATCGAATTTCCATTTGATCGAATTGCATTTGATCGAATGGCATTTGATCGAACGAAATTTGATCGAAAGCTACTGTAGGGTAAAACTACTAGTTTTTGGGAGTAAATCGAAAAGGCAACGGTGCATACGAGCCTACGGCGCGCGTACATCAACCTAACCTAACCTAACCTGACCCTATTTATATATATCAAAAACAACGGGCCGTTATCGTCGATGTCATAAAAAATTCCATCATATAGTGTATAAAGTAAAAATCTCTTCATCTTTGTGGCTTAATACAGTTAAAGCAATGAATTATTCTATCATTATTCCTTCTGCACTTCATATTGACATTCGGTAAAATAAAAACATACCAACTGGTACTATAAGTACTTTTGAATTCGAGCATTTGAAGGTTCGATCTTATGAAACAAATGACAAATGGGATTCGATCAAATGGAATTTCGATCATTTGCAACGTATAATGATCGACTGTCGATCACATATTTTTCGATCAAATGGACCAACACCATTATTTCTGGCACATATAATATCGTTTCTTAAATTTATATTTTTGCCAAAACATTTAGTTTTTTAGAACCATTTTATAATTAAATTATCGGATAAATTTGATAAATAATTAATTGAGAAAACGCGTTTATCTAATTTCATTTAAAGATGGTGAGTTACTGAATTTTTGCAATAAACAAAATTTAACATGAGTTCACCATCTGTTGAAAGTGAAGTGTCATCTAAAATACCTCAATTACCTCTCCTAATGAGTGCCGTATCCTCAACTTCGATCTCGAATACATCACGATTGTACGACAACCAAGGTTAAACCCAAACGTAAATCCTTCGAAAAATTCGATAATGAATGAAAAATCGGGATTTTTTTCTATTAATGATAAATATTTAACATTGATAATCGACTATACCTTGAACTAATTTGATATTTTTGTCAGGCACGTTTATAAAGTACCGTTCTAAAACGCTACTGGGATCACTTTCCTCAACCATATCAATAAACTAATCTATCCTATCCCATTCGATATTCTCCGTCATCGGTTCAGCTTTACCTAAAAGATTTATCTGGCCTTCACTTGCAATATTCAATCATTTTAATAAACTAGTCTAACCCTTCCCATTCGAGATTTCTCCGTCATGGGTCCAGCTTTACCTAACAAATATATATCCTCCACGCTTGCAATGTTCAACCATTTCAATAAACTAGTATCCCATTCGAGACTTCTCCGTCATTGGTCCAGCTTTACCTAAACGATTTATAACGTCTCGTTGACATTGTGAATTTAAAAACAATAAATACTTATTTTATACGGAAACAATAAGGGAATCTAGTATATTTACAATTTTTCCTATTTTATACCGAAAAATTTACGATAATTCAGTTTTTATGGTAAATTAATTACTTTTTTTTTCGGTATAAAATAAATAATTATGTATACAATTCAAAAATAATAGGCTTTCCTTTTGTTTCAAGTATGCATTCAGGCTAACAAATGGCACAGTTAGAGGGGCGTGGCTTTCTTCCCGGGAATCATGAGGCGAACACGGTGCTAATTACACATTCTCCGTTGGCCTGTATACATTCTTGTTTTGAAATACCCGATATTTAATCACCAATTGGGTTTTTCAATCATTCGCTTGTTTATTCCAGTTCCCCAAAATTCTTTGTTCGCCTAAAATGGCCCATCAACGTAAATATTTTAGCGCAATCCTGGTTTCAAAGTTAAATTCGTAAAATTTTAGATTTATTTGATTATAATAATCAAATTAGTTCAAGGTGAGACCCCCACGCCGAAATGGCGCTGATCATTCTACGCAAAAAACGCCGAATTTCTCTGAATATCTTGTTATCTTTCGTTTTTGAAGGATTCGCAAAATTTTTTTACATCATATATATTATATTCGCGTAGCGAGTGACTACTGGGTTGAATAAATTATACTAACTTTGTCGGTTAATTAACAAACATTTTACTAAACAACTCACCATGCATACCATACCCGAGTGTCATTTTAATCCAATGTAAAATGGAGTTGAAAAATAACTTAACTAATTTAAAAAAGCCAATTTAATCGAGATAGAACGAAGTTTGATTTTTCTTCATGGTAACACTTAATTTTGGTAAAAACTACACAAACTATATAAAAACCTATTAATAAATATTTTAACCACTAAAAAATAAATAAAAGTAAGTAAATTGTTTTTACTACAAAAGTTAAAGTTATCAAACAGTTTTTCGGAGAATTTTCAATAATTATAATTAAATTATGATTATAATTAACAATTATTATTATGATTTTATTAGGAAAAACTAAAATATTTGTAAATTATATATGTTATTTAAGTTTTTTTAACTAAAAAAGTTAAAATTATCCAAACGTTTTAAAGATAATTTTCAATAATTGTTAACTATATAAATTTTTTTAATTAATTAAAATATTTTTATCGGTTTTAAAATATTTAAATAAACAGGTGTAAAATGTGTATTTAAGTATTTTTAAAAAATATATAAAAAATTAATATTCCGGAGCAGTCTATTCAGATAATTATCAAACATCGTTAACTAAGAAAGACAGGTTAAAAAAAATTGACTGGTTAAGTCACGCCTCAAAAACGTGAACGGGGGAACTTGGAGGAGTGCAGTTTGTACAGAGTATAGCTACGCTTACACGCCTACAAGTTTCCCCGTTCACGTTTCCGAGGGGCTGCTTAACATGTCTAATATATTTCACCGTTCCAAAAAAATTAAGTAAAAAGTGTTAAAAATGTATTATTAAACGGTTTTAACTATAAAAACTAAAATTTTAAAACATTTTACAGATAGCAATTTTTGATAATTCTCTACATAGAATTTTTACACTTTATTTAAAAATAAAAAAAATTCTAATATTTCTCCTAAATGTTCTATGAAAATTTCAAAACTTTATCTTTGTTCTTCAAAAATATATTAAACATTTGCAAAAAATTTCAATATTTTTATTTTTTATTTTTCAAAAAAGCTCTATTGTATTCCAAAATTTTCAAGTTATTACAAACAATTAATTTTAAAATGTTTTCCAAGACTTTCAATATATTGGTAATTTCATCAGTTTTGAAAAATCAAATTTATAAAATCTTCAAAACTTTTAAAATTCTCTTAATTTTTTTCTAATTTTCTAAAATATTTTCAAAAAAGGTACGGTTGTCACAATCGTATCTTTTGCACATCTATTCTCGAACATCTTCTTCCTCCGTTCTTGAAAGTAATGGAGGAAATTTCCCAATTCGACGAATCTTGATAACTCTCGAGACGGTCGAGTCGCTTTGCAGGCCTAGGTTGTCGCGGACATGATCAACGCATTCTTTTCTCTTTTGCCATTAAAGGTTACGGAACAGTTTTACTCGAATATGGATGGATGCCTTACTAGGCCTAGGTTACTTTCGCGTGCGCCCATTACTTCACACTTTCACACTTTCACACGTTTTAACCTTCTTCCCCTACGCGGAAAATCTCCACTTTGATAAGAACATATAGTAAATGAGATTTTTGAGAAAATTTTTAATTAAATTTGGGTGCAAATCCAGCATTATTTTGTAGGCGTTGCATGATTGGTCATATTTCATGTAGGCGTTATACCAAACTAAAGGCCTTGGTGAAAAATATACTAAAAAAAAGAAACACCCTTCAGTTCAATTTCCCCCAAAAATATATTTTTTAGAGATACCTCGTTTTTACCTTTAGAACGGCAAAATACTTTTAAGACCATTTTTCTCAAAACTAATATGTTTTACAGATACCTCCTTTTCGCACTTAGAACGCCAAGATACCTTAAAGTTCAATTGCCCTAAAAAATAACATGTTTTAGAGATACCCCGTTTTCGCACTTAGAACGGCAAGATACCTTTAAGTTCATTTTTCTCAAACTAACACGTTTTAGAGATACCTCCTTTTCGCACTTACAATGTTAGAACGGCAACATACCTTCAAGTTCCATTTCCCCCAAAATTAACATGTTTTAGAGATACCTCATTTTCGCACTTAGAACGGCAACATACCTTCAAGTTCAATTTCCCTCAAAAATAACATGTTTTAGAGATTCCTCGTTTTCGCACTTAGAACGGCAACATACCTTCAAGTTCAATTTCCCTCAAAAATAACATGTTTTAGAGATACCTCGTTTTCGCACTTAGAACGGCAACATACCATCAAGTTCAATTTCCCTCAAAAATAACATGTTTTAGAGATACCTCGTTTTCGCACTTAGAACGGCAACATACCTTCAAGTTCAATTTCCCTCAAAAATAACATGTTTTAGAGATACCTCGTTTTCGCACTTAGAACGGCAAAATACCTTCAAGTTCAATTTCCCTCAAAAATAACATGTTTTAGAGATACCTCGTTTTCGCACTTAGAACGGCAAAATACCTTCAAGTTCAATTTCCCTCAAAAATAACATGTTTTAGAGATACCTCGTTTTCGCACTTAGAACGGCAAAATACCTTCAAGTTCAATTTCCCTCAAAAATAACATGTTTTAGAGATACCTCGTTTTCGCACTTAGAACGGCAAAATACCTTCAAGTTCAATTTCCCTCAAAAATAACATGTTTTAGAGATACCTCGTTTTCGCACTTAGAACGGCAAAATACCTTCAAGTTCAATTTCCCTCAAAAATAACATGTTTTAGAGATACCTCGTTTTCGCACTTAGAACGGCAAAATACCTTCAAGTTCAATTTCCCTCAAAAATAACATGTTTTAGAGATACCTCGTTTTCGCACTTAGAACGGCAACATACCTTCAAGTTCAATTTCCCTCAAAAATAACATGTTTTAGAGATACCTCGTTTTCGCACTTAGAACGGCAACATACCATCAAGTTCAATTTCCCTCAAAAATAACATGTTTTAGAGATACCTCGTTTTCGCACTTAGAACGGCAACATACCTTCAAGTTCAATTTCCCTCAAAAATAACATGTTTTAGAGATACCTCGTTTTCGCACTTAGAACGGCAAAATACCTTCAAGTTCAATTTCCCTCAAAAATAACATGTTTTAGAGATACCTCGTTTTCGCACTTAGAACGGCAAAATACCTTCAAGTTCAATTTCCCTCAAAAATAACATGTTTTAGAGATACCTCGTTTTCGCACTTAGAACGGCAAAATACCTTCAAGTTCAATTTCCCTCAAAAATAACATGTTTTAGAGATACCTCGTTTTCGCACTTAGAACGGCAAAATACCTTCAAGTTCAATTTCCCTCAAAAATAACATGTTTTAGAGATACCTCGTTTTCGCACTTAGAACGGCAAAATACCTTCAAGTTCAATTTCCCTCAAAAATAACAAAAAAAAACAAGTTTCTTTTGTTTGATGTTTCATTTTGAGTCAGAACCAAAAGTCACGTCAACTTTAAAAAGCGCCAGTAATTTAAAAACTAAATAAAAACAACGATTCTTTTTGTTAAAAACGGCCTTTTTCGATGATAAATTAAAATGGTCCCAATTTCGCCGAGTTAATTTGCCAGTCCCGTTAGTGGGTTAAACGATTTCTAAGAAAGTTGAAAAGAGATAATTTTTTTTTCGGCTTAAAAACAGCGCGAGATAAATGCCAGGTAAATTTCAACAATATCTGTTTATTACATTTATTAGGAATTATGTCCGTTGCGGGGATTTGTCACGGTCCACTGGGTTTCGGTCATTATTCGGACGAAATTATATTGTTATTATAATTAACGGGTCTGTTTTTGAAGTATTTCAAATGAACTTGGCATTAAAATATATTCTTTGTCATTGACTACAAAACGAATTAAAATATTCGAAATGCACGTTTATTTAGATTTAAAAAAATTCTAAAATTTATTTAAAAAACCCCGAAAATTTAATTTGAAAATAATTAGTTAATTTTATTAAGAAACTAGAAACTTTCATTTAAAAATAATTCGAAAACTTAATATTTTTTTTAAATAAACGACATTTTATTTAAAGTATGAAAATTAAAAACTCTACACAATAAGCCTTATTTTACTTAAAAAAACTCGAATATTTTTTAAATAATTCGAAAAACATTTCAAAATAATTCGAAAAACATATTTCCAAATAATTCGAAAAACATATTTCAAAATAATTCGAAAAACATATTATTTCAAAATAATTCGAAAATTTTCTTTAAATAATACGAAAATATTATTAAAATAATTCGAAAATATTATTAAAATATTTCGAAAATTTTGTTTAAATGATTCTAAAATATTTCTTTAATTGATTCGAAAATATTTCTTTAATTAATTCGAAAATTTATTTAACAAAAATAGTTTAAAAATAACTGAAAACCCTAATTAATAACAGTGTAAGGGCTGTTATTTCTAAACTGAACAATGCCTGCTCATAATGAGCCAACGGTAAAACCAAAAAAAAACCCCATAAATCAAATAGTACCTTCAAAACAACGAAATAAGAATAAGCAATACTCTTAGTTGAGTTCTCATAAACCCAAAACAAACGATTCCATTTTCGGGGGTTTCCTGCACGCAAATGAAAAGCTACTGTTTCATTTAAAAAGATTAATTAAGCAAATAAAGTTAATGAAGAAATTTCAAGGTGGAGTCGACGTTGTTTTAAATTTATGCCAGAAAAAATAAATAATTTGGTAAAGCCAGCACGCGTTTTCAACACTTAAATTAAACGTCAAAAGCGTACGAGCCAAGGACACTCGCGGGATCAGCAGCAAGTTTTATACAATTACGAATTTGAGCGGCAATGGTGCCGTCAAAAGTAACCTAACAGCCCCAAAAGTAACCTAACAGCCCCAAAAGTAACCTAACAGCCCAAAAAGTAACTTAACAGCCCCAAAAGTGTGTCGCTTTGAAGTCTAATAACCCTCTAAGAAATTTAATAAGCTCAAATGGATGTAGCTCGCTTTAACAAGTATAGTAATCGCGATTTGTCGGTTCAACTATTTTTAGAAGGTCGAAAATGTCATTAGCGGCTCAACGCTAGAAAGTGACCAAAAATACATCATTTATTTTTTTGCCGAAATATGGAATTAGTTTTGCGGTATTATGGTCGACATTCTGCAACGTCATTTAGTCTAATTATCATATCCGTTGTATATTGTAGATGTATTACGTCAGACTGAGTTTTCCCTAGGTAGTTAAATGGATACTTTGTAGAGTGTCCTCAAAGTTTTTAACCACGATTCAAAATCTTTCTTAAAGCAAATTCTGGAAAGTTGGAAAAATCGGTAGGGTCGGTTTTAGGGAAATTAGGGAATTTGGATTTAGGGGAAATTGGAAGATCAGTTTATCATTTGGAAAAATTACCATCTCGGTTTTTGCTTTTAGGGGAAAATGGGAGATTGGTTTTTGATTTTGGCCAAATTGTAAAATTGGTTTTTGATTTTGGCCAAATTGTAAAATTGGTTTTTGCTTTAAGGGAAATTGGGATAACGGCTATAAATGAGAGAACGGTTTTTGCTTTTAGGGAAATTATATAACGGTTTATGTTTTTTGGGAAATTGGGAGATCGGTTTACGCTTACGAATTTAGGAAAATCGGGAGATCGGTTTATGAATTTAGGGAAATTGGGAGATTGGTTTATGCTTTTATGGAAATTTGGAGATCAGTTTATGAGTTTAGGGAAATTGGGAGATCGGTTTATGAATTTAGGGAAATTGGGAGATCGGTTTACGCTTTTATGGAAATTTGGAGATCAGTTTATGAGTTTAGGGAAATTGGGAGAGCGGTTTATGAATTTAGGGAAATTGGGAGATCGGTTTACGAATTTAGGGAAATTGTGAGATCGGTTTATGCTTTTATGGAAATTGGGAGATCAGTTTATGAATTTACGGAAATTGTGATATTGGTCTATGAATTTAGGGAAATTGGGAAATCTGTTTACGAATTTAGGGAAATTGGGAAATCGGTTTATGCTTTTATGGAAATTTGGAGATCAGTTTATGAGTTTAGGGAAATTGGGAGATCGGTTTATGAATTTAGGGAAATTGGGAGATCGGTTTACGCTTTTATGGAAATTTGGAGATCAGTTTATGAGTTTAGGGAAATTGGGAGAGCGGTTTATGAATTTAGGGAAATTGGGAGATCGGTTTACGAATTTAGGGAAATTGTGAGATCGGTTTATGCTTTTATGGAAATTGGGAGATCAGTTTATGAATTTACGGAAATTGTGATATTGGTCTATGAATTTAGGGAAATTGGGAAATCTGTTTACGAATTTAGGGAAATTGGGAGATTGGTTTATGCTTTTATGGAAATTTGGAGATCAGTTTATGAGTTTAGGGAAATTGGGAGATCGGTTTATGAATTTAGGGAAATTGGGAGATCAGTTTACGCTTTTATGGAAATTTGGAGATCAGTTTATGAGTTTAGGGAAATTGGGAGAGCGGTTTATGAATTTAGGGAAATTGGGAGATCGGTTTACGAATTTAGGGAAATTGTGAGATCGGTTTATGCTTTTATGGAAATTGGGAGATCAGTTTATGAATTTACGGAAATTGTGATATTGGTCTATGAATTTAGGGAAATTGGGAAATCTGTTTACGAATTTAGGGAAATTGGGAGATCGGTTTATGCTTTTATGGAAATTTGGAGATCAGTTTATGAGTTTAGGGAAATTGGGAGATCGGTTTATGAATTTAGGGAAATTGGGAGATCAGTTTACGCTTTTATGGAAATTTGGAGATCAGTTTATGAGTTTAGGGAAATTGGGAGAGCGGTTTATGAATTTAGGGAAATTGGGAGATCGGTTTACGAATTTAGGGAAATTGTGAGATCGGTTTATGCTTTTATGGAAATTGGGAGATCAGTTTATGAATTTACGGAAATTGTGATATTGGTCTATGAATTTAGGGAAATTGGGAAATCTGTTTACGAATTTAGGGAAATTGGGAGATCGGTTTATGCTTTTATGGAAATTGGGAGATCGGCTCACGAATTTAGGGAAATTGGGAGATCGGTTTATGCTTTTATGGAAATTATGATATTGGTTTAGGCATTTAGGGAAATTTAGATATTTGCTATAAATGGGAATTCGGGTTTTGCTTTAGGGGAAATTCTAGGTTATCAGATCAGTTTTTGCTTTAGACTAAATTTTGCGATCTTTAATCATCGGTTTTCATTTGGAGGGAAATTAGAGGATCGGAAATCAGAAGTAATTTTTTGCTTTTTGATAACTATTTTTCGTTGGGTTTTTTGCTTCACAATTTTTTTGAAAATTTCCCTCTTAGAAAAAAACTATTTTTTCAGAATAGGTTTTTTTTGGATCTTAAATTACTACGTGAAACTTCGATTCCCACATTCATCGCGAATTGGTTTTCGGTAACCTTGGGGACCGTCTCGAGAAAAGCCTTGACTTTGGCTAGTGTGTGTGGTCATTTCCACGTTCAAGTTTAAAAAAAAGCCACCGTGGTTTCCATTGTTCGGAATCTGACTAGACTGAAAATGGTATCTGGCGGAATCTGACAATTTGATCTCTTTGAACATGCGGGTGTTCAAATTCGTTGATTTCTGTTATCACTAGATTGTAGAAAGGGGGGATTTAAGGAAGGGGGGGAGTGGCTGCCTTTGAAAAACACATCAAGCGTGAAAATTTTCCATGCTTACCTAATTATGGTCGCGGGGAAATGATCATTTACTCCGCCACGCAGACCAACGCTCGCCCGCTTTTATGCTTTTTCTAAGAATGTATCGCCCAAATATGGTTACTCGAAAATAATGGAGAATTGGTTTCTGAAATTTTTGAAAAATATTTTGAGATTTTTTGAAAAATATTTTGAGATTTTTTGAGAAATATTTTTAGATTTTTTTGAAAAATATTTTAAGAATTTTTAGAAAATTAGATAAAAATTAAGAGAATATTAAAAGTTTCAAAGATTTTATAAATTTGATTTTTCAAAACTGAAAAAATTACGAATATAAAGAAAGTTTTGGAAAACATTTGAAATTTCATTGTTTGAAATAACTTGATCTTTGTGGAAAACATTTTAAATTGAATTGTTTGGAATAACTTGTAAATTTTGGAAAACAATAGAGCTTTAATAGGGCAAATAAAAATATAGAAAGTTTTTGAGAACATTTAAGTAAAATGTTTGGAGAACGTTTAATATATTTTTTAATTTTTTGAGAACATTTAAGATACATTTTTAAATTTTTTGAGAACATTTAAGATACATTTTTAATTTTTTTGAGAACATTTAAGATACATTTTTAGAAAACCAAAAAAGAAATCAAGAAAATATTAAGAATTTTCAAAACCTTAAGATATTTTTAAATTTGCCATCAAATAAAGAAAATTAAAATTAAATTAAATTTTCTCAAAATGTATAAACCTATTCGTACATTTTTTTTTTATAAAATTGTAAATGTCCCGTGAAACTCTATTTCCTTTTCCGACTTTCTTACTCATAAAAATTCATTTAAAATTTTAGTTTTAAATTATTGGAAAAATGAGTCGTTCGTGTATGATCGGTACACCTTGTTTCCCGAACTCTCCCAGAATCCTCGCTTTTCCCGAAAACTTGATAACCTGAATAGTACCCACAATTTTCTCCAAACTTCTCATTTTAAATATTCGAAAATTCGTTTTTCTTTTCTTTTTCAAACAGTAAGTTACAAGTAGTCCCATTTCCCCTCACTAAAGTATTCTTAATCTTCCATCATCTCAAAACGCGAGTTGAAATTCTCTTTCTTTAACAATGGGCGCATAAAGAGACAGAAAAAAAAACGGAGAAAATTCCAACCTTGAATTCGGGTAAAAGCGGCCCAATTAACTTCAAACACACCTTTTTCAGACGATCATTTAAAAACTATCATCGTGGAGGCCGCCATCTTGCTTAGAACGACGTCAGGACTATCGTTCGAAAACAAAATGGCGGCGCTCATAAATTATTATTTCTTCTTTTTTCGTTGAAATAATTTTTCATGAAACTCCGCAAAACCACGCAGTCTACAATATGGATATTGAGAAATATCCATTTAAAAAAAAAAATGATTTTCGTGAAATATAATTTTTGGGCAAACCCGGTAGTTACCGGTTTTTCATTCGAAAAACCAGGATTTAGATTTTATCCCGCGATATTGACGGTTTTTGATAAAATACGATATAATTATATGTTGGATTCTCACATCATTCAACGTTTTGAGTAAATTTTAATTCTCGTAATACGCGTGAATTATATTATACTTTACATACGATTAAATATTTTATAATGTAATTTTCAGGGTTGGAAATTTTTTGATTTAAAAAAAATCAAATTAATCGATTTTTTTTATTTAAATCAGATTTTTATTGATTTTGTGATTTATTTGATTTTAATTGAAATTTCAAAGTTTTATATAATTTAGTATCATAATTTTACCTAAAACAAATATGTTTTTAATTTTTAAAGACTAATATGTATAATAAATTTATTAAAATTAAGCTAATAATCATATAGAAGTTTTTATTTTTTAAAACCTAATTTGGTTATTTTACAAAAAAACTCGGCGGAATCTCCACCCACAGGTAGAATCCAATGCAACATTAGGGGGGAAGTACGAGAAAGATTATATTTAAACCTAAATTATAGCAATTGGCGATGTTTTTTTCTTTTTCAAAAATACTTTATGAAAATTGATTTAAATCGTGATTAAAATCAAGTTGATTTAAATCAGCCAACCCTGATAATTTTACATTTTGATTTCGACTTCAAACAATTTTTGGATATTGCTTAGTGTTTCAAATTATTCAATCAGAGCCACATTTAAACAACTATTTAATCCAACATTAGTTTGTCATTTCTTTTTCAAGATTTCCAACAATTCTTTAGATCTGTTAATTAAAACTTAAAATTCGTTAAAATATTTAAAATTTAATTTAGAGCTGAAAAATAAATATTTTAAGCTATTATTTCGTGGAAAATCTAATAGTATTATCAATTATTCATTTTACTGAGAGCAATGCAACGTTTTAAATCAACATTCTTTTAATTTATTTTTAATTATGAATTTAAATAAACTAACTTACAAATATCTTAATCAAAGCCTCAGGCTACGATCCTTAAACTAATTATTTCATTAAAAATTGGAATATAGATTAATAATGTCGTTCTTACAAACTTACAAATTTACAAAATAACAAAAAAATTATATTTTCCCAAAAAAATATTCATAAAATTGGCGAATTTCCCGGATGATAATAAATTATACTAACTTGGACATCTTAGTCAAAGCTTTGGTTACGATACTTAAACGCATTTGTTTCATTTAAAATATTAAATTTATCATTGAAACAATATAAAACTAGATTTTTCTCCGCGTTCTTGTAATAAATTTTAAAACGCCCATCGATTTCAGTAGAAAATTTACAATTTTCAAATAACCATAAAAATATTATATTAATATTCTCCACACAAAATGGAATATTTTTCGACACAAACGTCATTTTTTCTCGACACAATATGAAATATTTTCTAGAAACCATATGGAATATTTTCTAGAAACCTTATGGAATGTTTTCTAGAAACAATATGGAATGTTTTCTAGAAACAATATGGAATGTTTTCTAGAAACAATATGAAATATTTTCTAGAAACAATATGAAATATTTTCTAGAAACAATATGGAATTTGTTTTAGAAACAATATAGAATATTTTATAGAAACAATATGGAATTTGTTTTAGAAACAATATGGAATTTGTTTTAGAAACAATATGGAATTTGTTTTAGAAACAATATGGAATTTGTTTTAGAAACAATATGGAATATTTTTCGCGACACATTATGCAAAATTTCCGTGACATAAAATCAAATATTTTCTCGACACAATATGCAATATTTTCTAGATTTTGGTCTGTAATAAATTTTAAAACGGATATCAGTTTCAGTAGAAATATTACAATTTACAAATTAACATAAAAATATTACATTAATATACTCCACACAATATGGAATATTTTTCGTCACAAACACCATTTTTATCGACACAATATGGAATGTTTTCTAGAAACAATATGGAATATTTTCTAGAAACCATATGGAATATTTTTTTAGAAAACACATGGAATATTTTTTAGAAAACATTTGGAATATTTTCTATAAACAATATGGAATATTTTCTATAAACAATATGGAATATTTTCTATAAACAATATGGAATATTTTATATAATTAATATAGAATATTTTTAGAAACAATTGTAATAATTTCTAGAAACAATATGGAATATTTTTTAGAAATGATATGAAATATTTGGAGTAAAAACGCAAACAAGTAAAGAGATCAAGAAGTGGTGGAGAAAACTAATGGAATATTTGTTTCGACACAAAATCCCATATTTTTCGCGACACAATCTACAAAATTTCCGTGATACAAAATTCCATATTTTATAATATACAATATTTTCTAGATTTTGGTCTGCGTTTTTGAAATAAATTTTAAAACGCATATCGATTTCAGTAGAAAATTTACAATTTACAAATGAACCAAAAAAATATAATTTTTATAAAAAAAAGATGAATATATGAAATTTGCAAAATTCCCGTTTGGATTTCGTAAGAGGGTAACCTCGGCGGGCACTTTAAAGTGCTCTTAAGAATCCATAAAAAGTCGATGTTATCTGGGCCCTATTATTTAATTGCTCCGGCGAAGTTCGCTCGTAAAGCGAGATTCGGAACAAACGGTTGACTGCTTTCGGGCCGCATTCG
This sequence comes from Leiobunum rupestre, assembly GCF_980474605.1. Classification (NCBI taxonomy): domain Eukaryota; kingdom Metazoa; phylum Arthropoda; class Arachnida; order Opiliones; family Sclerosomatidae; genus Leiobunum; species Leiobunum rupestre. The sequence continues at coordinate 51,467,608 of NC_143385.1, read as the reverse complement.
CTTCTTGTTCGGGCTATCTTTCGCAATGCAGTCCATAAGTCAGTGTCTACGCCGCCAATAAATTTGTACGAATATTTTCAAAAACGCGAGACTATTAGTGCGGTAATTTGGTAATCATTGTTTCGATATTCGTTTCGTTACACTAGATTTTCATAAAAGTGGAATGCCAGTTTCGTCACTTTATTTTGGGACTATTATATCACTTTATATTTGACTTTCTTGACAATTTCCCGACACAAAATCCCATATTTTTCGACGAAGTGCGATATTTTCTCGAAACAATATGGGATACTTGTTCAAAACCACATGCAATATTTACTCGAAACAATATGGGATACTTGTTCAAAACCACATGCAATATTTACTCGAAACAATATGGGATACTTGTTCAAAACCACATGCAATATTTACTCGAAACAATATGGGATACTTGTTCAAAACCACATGCAATATTTACTCGAAACAATATGGGATACTTGTTCAAAACCACATGCAATATTTACTCGAAACAATATGGGATATTTGTTCAAAACCACATGCAATATTTACTCGAAACAATATGGGATACTTGTTCAAAACCACATGCAATATTGTCTCGAAACAATATGGGATATTTGTTTAATACAATATGCGAAATGTTCTAGAGAGAAAATGCAATATTTTGTCAAATCAATATTAAATATTTTCTCTACAAAAAATCCAATATTTTATCGACACAAAATCTAATATTTTATCGACACAAAATCTAATATTTTATCGACACAAAATCTAATATTTTATCGACACAAAATCTAATATTTTATCGACACAAAATCAAATATTTTCTCGACACAAAATCCGATAATTTCTCGACCCAAAATCCATTATTTTCTCGACACAATATGGGATATTTGTTCAGTACAACATGCAATATTTTCTCGAAACAATATGGCATATTTGTTCAAAACAATATGCAAAATGTTCTAGACAGAAAATGCAATATTTTGTCAAATCAATTTTCAATATTTTCTCGACACAAAATCCAATATTTTATCGACAAAAATCTAATATTTTCTCGACACAAAATCCAATACTTTCTCGACACAAAATCCAATATTTTCTCGACACAAAATCAAATATTTTCTCGAAACAATATGGGATATTTGTTCAAAACCACATGCAATATTTTCTCGAAACAATATGGGATATTTGTTCAAAACAACATGCAATATTTTCTCGAAACAATATGGGATATTTGTTCAAAACAACATGCAATATTTTCTCGAAACAATATGGGATATTTGGTCAATACAATATGCAAAATGTTCTAGACATAAAATGCTATATTTTGTCAAATCAATATTAAATATTTTTTCGACAAAAAATCCAATATTTTATCGACACAAAATCTAATATTTTCTCGATACAAAATCAAATTGTTTCTCGACACAAAATCCAATATTTTCTCGACCCAATATGGGAATACAATATGCAATATTTTTTTACCAGAAAATGCAATATTTTGTCAAATCAATATTAAATATTTTCTCGACACAAAATCTAATATTTTCTCGACACAAAATCTAATATTTTCTCGACCAAAAATACAATATTTTCTCGACACAAAATCTAATATTTTCTCGACCAAAAATACAATATTTTCTCGACACAATATGGGATATTTTCTCGACACAATATGGGATATTTTCTCGACACAATATGGGATATTTGTTCAATACAACATGCAATATTTTCTCGACACAATATGCAATATTTTCTTGAAACAAAATCTGAAATATTTTCGCCACAACAAGCAATATTCACTTGACACAAATCCCATATTTCCCCAACATAACGTGTAATATTACAGCTCCATATGTTGTATATCCTTAACGGGAATACACCCCTCGAGGAATTTGGGATAGATTAATTTCCGCCTCCTATGAAAGCCCGGAACTATAGTAATACAATAGTCGCACCTATCACGGATTTAGGTATAAACCTACCGTAGAGTAGGAGTTTTCTACAAACGAGTTTTGCCAAATGAGTACAGATATTTCTTTTGACGTTTTAAAAAAAAACTTTTGTAAAATTATTGATTTTATTTACATTGAGCGTTTAAATATAATGTTTGAAAAGGTGGTCAAAAATACCAGCTTATTCATACCCCTTCCAAAACAATTTATAAAGAATGCTTATGAGTATAGTTTTGAAGGTATTGTCACGTCACGTATCCCACCTTACCCCAAAATGTCAATTTTCCGTAATTAAATAATCGGAGAAAATAGTAGCTTTCTAGAGCATTCAACCATTCTCCTAGAGCTGAGCTGAAGTGTTATTGTACTACACCTGAGGTTATATTACACAGTTTGTGGTAATCCCGGACCAAGACTACAAAAACAAGTCGCATAAGCCGGCGAATGGAAACCGTTAAGCGAACACGGAAATAAGAACGTGAGCGTCAAAAAAGTACCCAAAAGAGTTTATCAAATTCGTAATTATTTTGGTCTTATATAACGAAGTTGCGCTTTTCCTTACGAATTTTAAATAGTAAACGTTAAGCCTTGGTAACAGTAACGTACGCAGCATTGTATTTCAAAACATTGGAAACATGGTAATTCAGTCTAGGTAAAGTACCCCCAGCACGGAATTCGTAATTTCAAATTCACGTTTATGAGTTTATTTAATTTCGAAATATAAATTGGTAAAATACCTTTCACTGAATTTCGTTACGTTAAGCTGAATATAAATTAATTTTTTTATTATTATTTTAAAATTTGCAATATTTGACTATTTAAAGGTCAATTTTAATTTCAGTCAGAAACCGAAAATACACCTATTACATTTAAATATCGATTCGGCTACTAATATCAAGGCTCACCTTTTTAAAGGTTAACTAAAAACCAAACAGAAACCGTAAATTAAAACCTAAATGGAAGGGAATTTCTGGTTCTGGTTACCGAAACCTCTTCAAGCTAATATTCCTTTTATAACATGAAGAGTTAACATGACACTTAGTATAATCATGGACTAATAAATTAATTAGTCCATGGTATAATATCTATAGCCTTTAATTATATTAAATGCGAAATAGGAGACACATTTTGAGTAAAGCAGGGTACACGAAAACTAATGTTAGTGTTTAGACAGTGTTCACAGCCATACATAAGGCGCCTTTTAGTATTATTGGGAAACACGTTTTTATTTTCGTCGTGTACCCGGGTATAGCAAATATTTATAAAATGTGTTAAAATAATATTGTGAATGTACAGTCAATGTGAAAGCACGCTTAACTGATTTTAAAGAATATAATTTTACGAACGTCTTGAAACTACCGACATTGTGGTTCAAACTTCTACAGCTACCTGCTTAACCACTGTATTTAAAGTATCAATTAACGCAACCACAGTATCGAAACGTACAATTAATTTCTCGCCTAAAAGCGGCTAAAACTAAAGATGTTGTTATCGGATACCGCGGATCAATTAGGTATGACACCTCACCGTAGATCGGTATCGCGATTGCTACTTCTAAATGAGGGGGGGAAACGTCAAACTAATTAAATTTTCTTTCGTTATAACCACGTTTTACAGCCATAGCCAAATCACGAAAAACTAAAAAACAGCTTAGAAGTTTTGATAAAAAATAGAGCCTTAGGGTAGCATTTTTTTTACTTTAAAAATTTCACCCTGAAAATTATATATTTTTTTAATTCCTTAATAGTGACACACACGTACTTATCTAACATCAACTTTTTTTAAAAAAAAAAGGCTTAAAAAGATTTGTTAAGAAAACTAATTTATTTAACGAAAAATACGTAAATTTGGAAGTAAATTAAATTTATTTTCAATTAGCTTCTAGCCTTAATTAAAATTAAAATAATTTAAAGACAACATAAACACTAAAATGAAGCAAATTCGAGATTGAACCACTATATTTAGCGTTTTTGGGGTAACAGATGTCGTTTGCCAAACATTTTACATGCGCGTTTATATTGTGGAAAACCCTAATATCATAATGGGTCATCATTTATATGGGCGATCATTTGTCTAAGAAGCTTGCTGACCACAAAAAAAAATAAAAAATAAAATAATTAGACGTCTGCCGTGTTTTTTCTCCATAGATAAATAATTACTCAAAATGGCGACCATGGTGGTCGCATGATGACTTAGGCCTAAGGTGCCTTGGGTATTAGCCTAGCTGATTATTATTATTATTATTATTATTATTATTGTTATTATTATTATTATTATTATTATTATTATTATTATTATTATTATTATTATTATTATTAACTCTAAAGTAACTAAGGTTATTATAGACTTTTGGTAACACAATTTCAAAATGGTTATTTATTAATACTATATGGGAGTATGTTTATTAATACTATATGGGAGTATGTTTATATTTATCTCAATTGCAGTTTAAATACAGATACTCAAACTATTGAAATTATTATTGAAATATTTCAATTCCAAATAATTATTTAAATTATTTATTTGAATAATATTTCTAGAAATTACTCGATTTTCAAGATTACTGTTAGCAGACGACACTTCCTGCGTGTTTAATTTGACAGGAAAACAATACCACTGAAGGTCAAATAAAGAAACATTTATAGTGCTCATAAAAAGAGAAATGTATTGACTTGAAATTAACAGTTAGAAAATAGTATCACCTAAAACTACCATAGCGGAAAAAGTTATATTCGCGTAGCCTATGGTAACGTTACCTTTTAAGGTTGCCTCTTAAACCAACGGAAAAACGCAGAAGGACCCGCGATATAACGAATAAATAATGCTTCGCGGATAGACACGATTTATTGGTAGCTCGGGGCGAAATATTTCAGACTAAGGTTAGAGATAATATTTTTCGTTTGAAATACCTTTATATTAGATGGGCTAACTGAAGAAGTTTTTAACAATCCCGGAAAAAATGAACCACGTTTTTTTTGGTAGAGTATGGTGGTACGAATGAATTGCGTTTCTATTCAAAGTTAATTTGCTGACAAGTAATAAATATCGTCCAATTTATTTAAAATACTTGAGTGAGTGATATTTTAATTCAAATATCAGAATAATCAACCTGCCATAAGATTTATTATACGCATTGTAATCTACGTCGTTATGGGTGGTATTTATTTCTTATACAGATAAATTAATCTAATCCGTCATATTGGTATTATCGTTTCGAAAGTTTGGTGTTACCTAACAAATTAACCATTTTACGAATATTTAGAGATAGCGTTTTTTGATTAAGGCTTTTTTTTAAAGAAAAAAGTGTTAAAATATAAATTCGCTCAGCCGTTAACCGACTTATTTATTTTTACATTTCTATAAAAGCGAGTATTCAAACTCACCGCTAACCACAGAGAATAGAACAACCTTCGGAAAATATTTAAAAATAAAAGTAACTCGTATATCCGCATTCACCCCGGGGCTATTTAAATCACAAAATTGTACGAATTATTTCGATTAATTATGTCAAACGTCGATTCAGAATTCCAACAATTTAAAATATCAAAAGAAAACTTGACTAAAATCAAGGCTGTGTATTTTCTTGTAGAATGCATCGAGTTCATTAGAATAATTACAAGTACCAAATTAAAACCCATAATGATTTAACTAATTTGAACGTTAAAACAGAACCGAATAAACTTCATTATTTTTTGAGCAAGTTAAAACCTTAAATATAACTGGTGCACTTCGAAACAGCGTTGCCAGTTCCTGAAACTTAAAATATCGTACCAAAGTCAAAAAATTATCGATTTCGGAAATAAATTATAGTACGCTTGAAAATTAGCGGTAAATTTGAATTTTGCGTGAAATACTGACTTTAAACTTTTGAAATAAAGATTTTTAATTTTTAACTTCAATAAATAAAGTTCGACCGATTAAAAACATATGTTTAAAAGTCACAGATTTAACTGGTTTTCAGACAATTTCAATAATTATCGTACATTATCGTACTCGCAAGCGGAATTATAGAAAAATGTGTACTATATAGTACGCCATTGAAAATATCATACATCCCAAAACATTCCTCGAATTTATCGACGTGTATGATAATTATCCTACGTCTGGCAACGCTGCTTCGAAGCGAAGTGTTGCCACATTTTCTCGTATTAAAACCTTGTGCTCAACTTACTACATTTTGCAAAATGCCACATTTTTAATAATTTTTCTTATCTTAAAATAATCCAAAAATTTAAATTTTTTTGTGAAATAATTTTACCCAAATTAAAACAAATACGCTAAGAAATATTTCTAAAGAAAGTTTTACAATAATTTTGCACAACGTATCCAAATATACCTTGCAAAACAGCCACAATTTAGAAAATTCTGCTTCACTTTAAAATAAACTGAAATACTGCCACACTTATGATACTTTTGCTCAATTTAAAAAATCCCGAACAGAGCTAACAATTTTAGGCGCAATATTTTATTCATACATCCTTAAAATTCATCGTTATCACATCAGGGTTTTTCTTTAACCAATTATCCTAGTAACTAAAATCAATCGAAATATAAAATAAAAATTTCCCCTAATGAAAAATAGATACCTCAAAATCGAGCGAGAAAAAATGGGGAAAACCCAAACCATAAAAGATTTCAAAAACCAGATGATAAAAAGGTGTAAATACCACTAAAATGAATCGGAAATAAAACCCACTTGTGATGGTCACACCCTAGATAATAGTGGTAGTTGTGGTTCTATAAAATCTACGATTTAAAAATTTCCCCGGGCGCTACGGATTCTGACCCTCTCAAATTTCATTCAAAATTTTGTCTAGAAGGTCAGAGGAACATTATAGGTGTTAATAGTACTTGATAAAACACTAATTTTGGGGCTAATGTTTTCCATTTAAAGTAATTAGTAGTAATAGTACCCGAGAGGCCACTAGAGGGCGGGGTAAACCACAATCGAAAGTGAACGTACTTCAAAGGACATTGAAACATAAATATACGGGTGGGAAATCGTGCTCGGACAATTTAGAGCAAAGACCGCTTAATAGGATCTGGCTTTAGCAAGAATGTATTTAGGTTCCTAAGAACATTGAACGGTAACACAGCGCCATCTGCTTTAATATTTGTCAACTAAAAGATTGCATAAATAGCAGACAACCTGTAAGGCTAAACGTGTGTATTTCGACTCCTGTAAACGGGTTTAGTTTAATATTTAAAAAATAACCGTTAATTTATTTTAAATACAATACAATTTAATATAAATCGTTGAGTCAAATGTAAAGCACGTATTCTCCTTTATTACGTTAATTTGATTTCTAAATAATATAATTCTTCCAAATTATTAGTATTAGTGTTCCATATTAAAATCTTGGGATGGTATTACCATTGAGGTAAGCATTAGCCAGTTTAAGCTGTTCACGAAACTTAGCAAACGAGAACCACTGAAAGTTTCAACAAGTTTGTATATCAATATAGTTCCGCAAGTAGCGTTGGCAATAGTTTAGTACACAATTCGTAAAGTAGGGTACACGACGACGACGAAAAATTCGACTAATAAGCTATTGATCTTTTTGATGTGCCAAGAGTCGCTTTGGGACTAATCAGATAAACCAAATCAAATATTGTCGCTTATTTAGTCTGTCGATAGAGACTAAACATAAATTACTTTAATTTTGGGAAAAAGGTTAGATATCTCCGACGGGGGATATACTAATTTGCAAACAATACAAGGCGGTTACGCTTATTAAAATTAAAAATAATGGCGTAAAAGATACTGTGTAGAAAATTGGCGACTAAAATATGGAAATTATCCCAGTGTAATTAAAGTAGGCGCTATGGCCATTCCAATTTTTCGGTAAAACACCTTGGACATAAAAGGTTTTTATAAACTTCACCCCATTAAAAAAAACACGCCTAAATAATTTCGGATTTAATGATATCAAAAAGTTGAGAATAAAATAATACCCATTATTCACTAGGTTGATATGGGTGGATTCCCAAACGTGTGACTATTTCTGTCCCCACGGCGAATTTAGTTAGATTTTGGGTGATTTTTCAACTCGGCCAACCAAAGGTTTTGGCAATGAACTTGGACAAACTTCCTAAGCCCGAAAATAAATTGGGGTTAAGGAACCTTTCTGGTAAATTATTATTCCATTAAGCTCCGACAAAAATAATAAAGCGTGTTACATAATGGGTGAAATACCTAAGCCTAGGAGGTTTCGAATTTAGCGTCTCGAATGTTGCTAAATTGACAGCCGAATAATAAACTTCCTGTACGACCAGACGGGAATTTTTCCAAATGACGATTCTTTTTGGTAACGTGGGTATCAAGATAACAGAAATTTAAAATAAAAGAGGTTAGAGGCGATATAAATTATTTCAATTTCAAAAATTGATGCTTGCAAAGGCTATCCTTTTCCTGCATGGTAACATGAACAAACCGGGAATTTTTCAAACGCAAATATTTGGCTAACGCGGGACTCGCGATATCCCAAAATTTAGAACAAAGGTATACTCTTAGAGGCGGATTGTACTAAAATGCAATTGATTTTCCTTATTTTAAAGGAAAATATAATATATATTGTATTATAATATATATAACGTATAATTTAAATATATTAAATTAAAGACTAGTTTCGTAGCTCCAATCTAACTTGAAATGGACTCGCTATGGTAAAAATTTATAGTTACATTTTTCCTAATCACATTGAAGGGTGATTTCCCCAGTAATATCAATACTTTATATGATTTTCCGCCTGCTAGATTTAGCCGTTAAAAGATATTAAATAGATTTTAAACTGTCATTTAAATATAATTCCTAAGCCTACTTTCCAATTTTCGAAAATAAATTTTAAAGAAAAAGTGGATAAGCGTTCATTTCAGACAAAATACAGGGCGGTGTGCCAAACCATACTTTAATATTCCGACACATTCACCGTGATAAATATGTTGTTTAATTACAAATTGACGTTATAATAAATAAATAAATTTATCAGATAACCAAAATATAAATTTTAACTTTCATATTATCAAGTGAAAACTTATGATGGTTGGCGCGATACGCATTTAGCTCCCAAATTAACAACATATTTCATTAAAATGGAAATTACATGACGACAATTGTCAATAATGGGTCTAGTTACGATATATCAACATAAGAAGGAGCCACGCAACACAAACGATATCCGTACGTTCACGTAATCCTAACCAATTACGCTTGTTTTATTAAATTGATAATTGCATACCCCCCTAATGTTGGCACTAATAGGATTTCCTCAAATGTTTAATATTGTTGCTAAACCTGGGTGCACGACGCGCAAACTATGAGTTAGACAATAATAAAACGCACCATTTATATAACTGTGACTTTTGTCCAAACTTATTTTGTCTTCGAGTATCCGTATCTACATAAAATATCTCTCATTTAAACGCGTACTAATTTCACCTCAGTTGTACCAATTAGGTTTAGACATGTTTCAATTTAGACCACTTAATCATGACTGGAAAAGAACTACAGCATAATTAACTTTCAATTTGTGAGCGGTATATTTATTTTATAGAATATAAATATTATATTACATGCGACATAACCTCGACTGAAATCTAGAAGTGATTTAGATCAACGTTATATATATTACTCCTTGTTTTTACCCTCGCTCGACTCTTGAGCTCGGTATGTCATCTGCTACCGATTGGAAGTATTTACAAAACACGCCGGATTAAAATTAATCCAAGTGATATTAATAAATTTGTTATATGTTTAAAGTATAAAAGTATTTCGTTTACTTAACTAGTCATAAAAGGAGATGATTTAAATATTTAAAATAACCAAAACATTTAGCACGGTTTCGATGATGTAACCTAGGAGCAACAAACGCAAGGGGAACGCAGCTAGCCTTTAAACACGCTAACGCGGTGTTGCGTACAAATTTCATTGGACGAGTCTTTACGCGGAACGTTTTACGGGTGGGGGGAAGACAATTTCCAAATTTTCCCCTTCTGATGGCAGAAATGAAAACTGTACACCTGAAAATACATTATTTTGACGGGTTACGTTCTCCTTGTGTGGGGTGCGGTGTTTGTTGCTCCTAGATGTAACGATGTTTAAAAGTTGATGTTTATAGCCTTGTGAACTAAGGCTTAACATTTCATTGACAGCCACAGTAGCGTATTAGGTAAATCTTGCTGTTTATCATTAAATACTAGCTAGTAAATATCGAAGTATTAACAATACTTTCACAGAGTTGATATGAGTATTGCAATAATAATTAATTTAATTAGTATCGAAAATAAATAAAATTCAGTTTGAACTCCGAAGTCACTAAGCCTAACCCGAGCTCCGTGTAAAATGTTTGCGGAAATCTTAGCGGAAAATTCAAAAAGTACAGCCAACGTTTTGTTTAGTTTTAGCGAAAATGGTGGTGGGTGATTTAGAAGAAAAAAAAACAGAGAAAGCACGTAGAATTTTTTTATGGAAAGGCCTATTTTCCCGCTCTGTCAGTTGTAGCTGAGATCGAGTGTAAAAAGGAAGAACTATAATTTGTCAGTCTCGCTGTCGTTTTAAAACTATTACGACGTACGGTAGATCTAAGTTTTAAAATAAAATAAAAATAACAGCGTACCAAAATTAAAAGACACGTTTTCCCGGTTAATCACGGGGATATCACCACGCGGTACTATCGTTGTATGACTGAAGTCTCCAAGTATTTAAGCCTGCCAAAAATCGTGGGTCCGCCCATATTTAAATCTACACGTATGCGAAAATTTCGGTCTTTGGGAAACACACCCAAAAATCATTATCAGATCATGCGATAACCTTTGCGTAGATTTTTTCTCAACAAATTTGTTGATTTTGTCTTTCTCCAAATGTTATTTTTTTTTAAATTTAAGCCAGTAGCGAAACAATGGCGTTACCAGAAATTCATGAGGTGGGGATCGACCGATATAAAACACTGGGGTAGAAATGAAGTATTTTCCAGGTGGTTGGACTATGGTCATAGGGGTACACGTTCCCGCTGACCCTTGTCTTTGGCTCCGCCTGAGCATTGTTGGGAACTTGTCCAATCTTTTTAAATCGCAACCACACCCCGGACCACACTACATTTCACACCCACCACAATTTTCATCATTTCAAAAGACACGAGTCATTGTGTAAAACTAATAAACGTTATTAATAATTATGTACGTTTTACTTTACGAGTTAAATCAATATTGGCAAGCACCAAGTGTGAGTTTCGAAATACAGAAATTTTTAATTTTCGTCTTTTAATTTCTGTTTTGGCAGTGCGGCAAGGCTTTTACAAATTTGTAGCCTAAAGGAATTAATTAAAAACCTATTTGTCACGACGTTTGGCATAATCACCGAAGAGGGCCAACGATTAATTGGATATTTTCGTATATGTTGATCAATATTAACTTCCTTATTTAAATTTAACATAAAACGTCTTTATCAATATATCAGAATGGATTTAGTTGCAGTAGCCAAAAACTGTCTTAAATACGTCAATTTTAATCTCAAAAGAGAATCACGTCTGATATACAGTCATCGCGAGTTCCGCCACACCCAAATCGTAACGATTATATTAGAAGTCGGACACCACCAACGCGAGCATCGGAAACATATAGCATCGCAACGCCTTAGCACCGTAATAACGTTACTTAAAAAAACGACCCTGAATCATTCTTAAATCGAAAACAATTTAAATATTAATAAATTCTAGCGCGGAACGCTTTATATAATTTGAGAGCCAACCAAGTAGGCGTGGTAAAAAGCCGGTGATAATCCGTTGTTTGAAGTCTTGCCTCTAATTGGAACCTTGTAATTAAAGTCAAACGCGGTAATAATCGGGTAATTTACCAGTACTCGCGAGGCGGCGCAGCTTAAAACTGCTAATTAGGAAGGAAAACCCAAAATTGCCTATTAAACAAATTCTGAATTTTAATTTGAGAAAAATTGTTAATTGCTCATCAAATAACAAATACGCCAAGGCTTAAATAAAGAAATCAAAGTCCCACATATAAACCTTGGTCTAATCGAAACATTAGCATCTATCTCTCGGAAATTTAGACTCGAGAGATAATTTTGACGACCGTAATTTTGTCCACATACCACCCTATAATTATATTAGATTCATAAGTCCATCGGCATAACACTTCCAGATATTTTCCCCCAGTCGATAAGGGCCTTGGCCTAATTTTTCAATTTATATATTTTGATTTAAAAAACTGTAAAAGCCAGCAATTTTACCGTACTACTTATAAATATAACTTAGAATTTGATACTTCAATTTTAATATAATTAATCTTATTAATAATTGATTTATACAATACAAGTAATTGAAGTAAAGGACAAACTAAATTATCTCGTTAGAGACTGCGGTTAAATTAGGATGTGTTTCCAATTACAATTAAAAAATTTACGCCGAATAATTAAATTGGATATAACCAAGGTTACTAGAGATTTTTACTAATATATATATATAACGTCAGCTTTTTGGTGTGGAACACTACACTAGTAATTTGAATTTTGGCCGGTCCTGGCCGATATTGTAATTTTCTTGATGAACCTTAAGCTCTGGTGCTGACGCCTACTAACTAAAAAATTATGTTAATACGAAAATGTGTAGTAATGTGGGACACCTGACGAAAGAAAAACTGACTAGAATCAATATCTTTAATTTTAAATGAGATCTAACTTAAGATAAACCTTTTGAAATTAAATGAACACTTTTTAAATTGAAATCTAAACCCCAATGTAATTAGAGTTAATGTCAATAATTATACGAAACAATGAAACAATTTATTTGAAAATATAATTAATCGTTATCGACAATGTAATTCTTTAGTCCGTCTGTCGGAAACTCGAGCAATAAGGCATACTTCTACTACAATCTGCAATATCTGGTACTTTTCCTAAAACAGAAAATCAAACTGAAGAACTAAATGTTAATTGGAGTATATAGTGTTTTAAACATTTGGAGGTTGTAATTGTGGGTCAGCAAATTAATTTCAAATCCCCATTTCGATTACACTTTCGGTGAATTTTGCATAACGAGGTAGCACTAGAGGCTCCTACAAACTTTTCTTTCTAAAAGTCAATCAAGAGCATTCTTAGCAGCAAAAACATGAAATTCGTTAATCCACCATACTCCCAATGATTTAAATCTTGCAGTTACCTCCCAAGTAGTAACAGTAAATATTCCTGGCTAACCACAAAAATCAGTTAAGGTGTCCTTCATTTTTAAGATTCAACGATTAGCTATTCACCTGGAATTCTATTCAGGAAGAGAATATTCAAATCATTGCAAGTGGCCGTAATATCAATTTCCAATTTGGCAAAGCCTCCCCCAAAATGTTAATGGGCTCGTTCACCAATCCAGAACACGTGTCTTTCTCATTTGCTGCGGTTTCCAGGGGAAATTAATATTTAAGCGGCTGAAATATTGACGGTAGATTACCATTAACTTACTTGTACATTTGGGCATACATAGACGTAACGTTTTTACGATAATTACCGTGATATACTGACTAGGCCTGTGCGAGTCCTGTTTTTTTGGGTTTCGAGTCTTATCCCGAGTCCTGGAAAATTGGACTTGAACGAGTCTCGAGTCCTCAAGTCCTTAAATATGGCGTCGAGCCTAATTCGAGTCCATAATTTCCAGTCGAGTCTAATTCGAGTCCCGATTATAAAATTACTATTTAGAGTAGTGTAAAAAATTCAAACGCTAACTACTAATTTTATGATTTTTGGCTTATTGGTATTAAATTATAATTACAAATCAATTTTCTCTTGAAAAAACCTTTTTATATCTGGATAATGATGGTTATTGTTCACCAGCAACATTTGGTAAACTATTTTGGTTATTATTTTTTTTTAAGCTTTTTTACAATAAAAAGTAAAAACTTTAAATCTTCTCTCAGAAAGTAAAACTTTTTTTCAAGTAAGGAACATAGTGACCGCTTAATTTACGGTTTTACCACTTTATCACATTTTGATATAAAATTATAAATTAAAAGGTGAGCCAAGTGATCTTTTTTAGAAGCTCGTTATGAGCGATTGTAACGGGTGGGACAAATCAGTCAAGCTCGTCCATTTGATTAATCAGGTGCGAGATATGTGTTACGGCCACGCCAACGGGGGGATACTTGGGGATAGGGTTGGGACACCCGTGGCGGAAGTATGACAACCACCCGTTGGGGGACTAGTGGTCGTCCTCACACGGCCATCCACAAACTCTGCCTCCCGGACGCCTGGGATTACAGGAGTGAGCCACTACTCCCGGTCCCGGCAGCCAAGTGATCTACATCAAACAAACTGTGTGCAGAGTGCACTTAAATGGTTACTGTAGCGCCATTCCAGGAATTAAAATTTCTCGCACGACGGGAATAACGGCCTCGTAGCGATTTTTTTTCTGGCTCGAGTCCATTTCGAGTAATTTTTAGGCCTTGGCAAAGGATTCGGGTACTCGCCATTTTCGAGTACCCGCACAGGCCTAATACTGACCGAGATTAGTAGATTCTTACGAGACTAAGGCTTAAGTCTAACCATAGTTCCATAAGTAGCTTATTTATCTGTTTAATTCAACTAGTTCGAGAATACTCGAGAAATGAGTTTTTTTTAACTCCACAAGAAAGCATTTAGATGTGAATTTCGATAAATAGTACCTCAAAGAACTATTCAGCTAAAGAGAGTAAATTATAAATCAAAATATCGTCTACTAGCATGACTTACAACTGGTTTTTAACGTAAATTGAGTTAGTTAAACCTGGTGGTAGGAAAAATTAAATTATTTTACCCACCATAAATATGTAACTTTATACTTCCTTTAATATAAAGCCCCCTAGCGGACAACGTGATAGATTTTCGTCTGCTTAGTGGTTGTAAATCCGGCAGCTAAGAGGCTTCTAGTGTGGACGCTAGGTGACTTTTATATTCAATTATAATACATTTTTTTGTTCTAATTCTTTAATTGATAGTTATTACGCCTAAGAAAATATTTGTTTTAATTTTCAAAACGTTTAAACTTTTCTAAGCCACTGCCTCAAGCTATCGGAAACAATTCACGCACTCTAATATTCAAGAAGTAGCTAACAGGTGTGGCTATTTAAAGATGCGGTAGAAACTTCCCCCTGTGCCACTAATAAATATCTTAAAACAAGTGGCGGCTCGACGTGAAGTAGCTCTTTGTTCAATAGATGTCGCTAGCGTCGAAATAAAAAAGGCGGTACTTATAGGTACCCCTCACGTCGATTAAATCGTTTGTAAATTGGTCAATAACATTAATTACAGCAAATATAAACAATATTTTTACACGGGATATATGATTGAGGTTAAAGTCCACTAAATAGAGTATAAGTTGTCAAACTATAATACTCTACAATGGCTCTCTGGCGAAGTTTGCTATTTTAAATTTTAGCTTCCTTTGTCATAAATAGATGGCACCACGCTGTCCAGTAAAGTCGCTTATTTCGAAGAATCTGATAGGTTCATGGCCATCTCTAATAACAGGGGCCTTTTCATAATACAGGTGGCAAGGATAAAGCCACCATTTGCTTTAAATTAATTCGGGGCTCATACTAAAATCCACATTGATAAACAACAGTAACAATGTTCTTTTCCCTAGAGATTAAAAACACAGAAGCTCAACAACGATACCTTTTCGAGGAGCTTTCGTTGTTAATAAATAAATAAAGTTCGGTACTTTTCATTTAAATATTTGTATTTCGAAAGCATGAAATCCAAAATGAAATTATTTAAAGAAGAATGATCCCAGTTACCCGGAAAATTAAATTATCGAAGGTTAAAAACTTAAATAAATTATTCCTGAACCGTTTATAAATTTAGCGAGTATTAAAAGCATTAATAATTCATATCAATTCAAATACGCTTTGCGGGCTATCAAAAATGGAAAGTAGAAGAACGAAAAAGAAGATTTATTTACATATAACAAGGTCTATATCCAGCAGACGCGAAATGGGTTGGGACTCGAGAGGCAACGAGCGACACGTACTAAGGTTGGGAAAACACCATTAACAATATTGACACTTGAACACGATTTATAGTACCGTTGAACTCGCGAAGGAGGGCTTACAAGTTTGATAGTTTTGTCTGTACATTCGCTATATTTTCGTGTTAAGCCACCCGCTTGAATACTTGTAGAGGGAACTTCTAGCTGAGTGTAGACGAACAATCTTCCTACAAATTCCCTCTACACGTTTTCAAGAGATCCACTTCACCTGTCTATCACGAACGTATTTACCTTTATTGAGAACGTATGCTTCTACTACCTAAGTTCCTCAATCGAACTTAATTTTATCATTACATAACGCCATCTAGTATCAGCCGTAAGATCATTTTCGTGTATTCTTTGTTCCATTCTATTATTCTATTTTTGGTTTTAAGTCATAATTCTATTCGCGCCACTTTAATTAAAGCTGCAGGGTTACCGGAATATTTTCAAATTTCCTAAGGTTCATTTCAGTAAATTATATTTATCCGAGATTGACCAGATACGAGTTAATACATTATAATACATTCAGTGAGTACCCACACGTTACCCCTTACTCCCCTAAATTTGCAAACTCAAGAGAGTTCCACGCGAACAAATATCTTACGGCACTCTAAGGTTACTAAATCCCTGATTTAACGCAAACAATTATAGAACTAACAAATTATATTTCCCACTTGCAAAAGTTTTGAAATTTGCAATGGGGGTAATAATTGTGAGATCCCCATTTCTCACTCAGCCAAATCTTCACAACGGTATATAATACTACGATAGGACTTTTCCTCCAAATTAACGCCGTGGGTTGTTTAGTAGAGTCTTCTTTGAACTAATCAGCTGTTCTACCAAGCTATAAGGAATACGCGCGGGAAAGGCGCACGCGTCTGATTTTTGCATAATGTGGTAGAAATAGAGGCTCCTACAGACTTTTCACCCTTAACGTTAATCAATAGCGCACCTAATGGCAAAAACGGGAAATTCGTAGATAAATTGTAAAACGTCCTACATCTTTAAGGCCTTATTGAGTTATATTCAAACAACGTTACTGGAAATGGGGGAAAAATTAAAATTTGCGGCCACAAAAACCAGTTCACGCGACGTTCCACCTTAAATGAATTGAATTTCTATAATGAAATAATGACCTGGGTGGGCGAAAGGTTTTATGACAGTTATCGAGCTCTAATCGCTCAAATTAAAATTCTCTTTCGCTTTCAAAGATTCATTCAACCTTGGCTATTTCCGAAACCAATGGTTTATTGCCTTCGGATCATCTCTAAGCGATGACCTACTTTTAAAATAAATCGGAAAGCCTGACACGGAAACTAGACGCTGTTTTTCGACACGTTTAAATAAGTAGTCGCGGCTAGACGACCATCTCCCCCTAACCCCCAGAGAATTCAAGGTGGGAAATCTCCTATAGTAGTTACCATACCCGAGTACAATTTTATACAGAATTCTAAAATAAATTTGAGAACGTTACTTATATGCGTCAATTGTTTTCAAAAGACACTTGCATTTTTAGATAATTAAATTACGTAAATAGATTTAACTAAAATTTTGTTAAAAGAATAAGATTCAACTTCGTAACTGAGAATATTTATAAATCACAAACATGCCTTTGTAGCATACACACACGTCACATAGATATCTCTAACACACACACACACACGTCACATGCGCACACACCGCACGCGGACAGAAAAATTATCTTGAGCCTAGTAGTCTACCTCGCTTAGCTCGCTCAAAAACAAAATGACTACTTTAAGAATTAAAATATAAAATGTATTAAAAGTGGCTTTCCCGTGCTAAATACTAAATATCCCTTTTTCTATTTTGCAAAAGGTCCATTGGCAGGAGCCCTCTGTCAGAGGTACGGATCCCGACGCACTGTCATGGCCGGCATCATCCTGGCCGCCCTTGGAATGGCGCTGGCTTTCTTCGCCAATAGCGTTCCCGAGCTCATCGCTTACGTAGGAGTCATACACGGTAATTACCACCACCATTGGCATCCGGCGAATGGGCTCAAATATCACGATAATTAAAATTGGTTTTTCAACAAAATTGCAGGGTTCGGATTGGGTCTTTGCATGACCCCAGTACCAATTACCATCAACCAGTACTTTGTGAAGCACAGAGCCACGGCTCAAGGAGTAGCCTTTTCCGGTTCCACCATGATGTCCTTCGCTCTGCCGGCGCTGCTGACGTACTTCGTGGAAGAGTACGGCCTAAATGGAGCGTTCTTGCTGGGTGGCGGAATAGTCTTGAATGGCGCCATCGGTGGCATCATCATCAGGACGCCACCGTGGTTGTGCCAGAAGACCAAAGCGCCACCCCCGGACAGAACTAGCACCAACATTGTCGCGGCGGCCGTCTTAGCATCCGAACGAATGTCCAACGTTGTTGGTAAATATCTTAGTACATCAGTCTATAATTACGTGTGAATTAAGCGTGTTCAGATAGATGAAGTTATTACTGATAGCGATGCGCGGAGTGACTTACTATTGACTTCAGACCCAAGAAAGATAAACGCGTCTAGCGATATAAACAGGCAACTTAAAAACTAATTATCAGACAAGGATCCAACGGGTCCTTGAACGCACTCACTATGATGACTATGGCAAAGAGCGCGTGTTAGGCCTCATGACTTAAAGCAAGTGTCAGCTCGACTTGAAGTAACTCCTTTTTCAACAGATGTCGCTAGCGTATAAATCAAAACAAGATGCTTAAGCTACATTTGGACCCAAAAGGCGGGTCATAAAAGTACCCCTCGCGTTGATTAGCTCGTTTGTAAATTTATCAACAATTTAAATTACAGTAATTTTTAACAATATATTTTATATGGGATATATAATTTAGGTGAGAGTCCACTAAGTAGAGTATAAGTTGTCTAATTATAATTATCTACAATGGTTCTCTGACGACGTTATTGTTTAACTATTTAGAATTTTAGCTTCCTTTGCCAGTAAAGTCGTTTTTTCAAAGAAGCGGATAAATTAATTGGCAGCGACTTTCCATAATACAGGGGACAATGATAGAGTCGACTGTTGCTTTATTTTGAAATCAACGTGGTCATTATAGAAATGGCTCTCAGTAAAAATTTAACACGTGGTAGATAAAAACTGGTACACTTATGTGAAACGATAATATACTCTTTTCGTACACTTTTTTAATAATAATAATACCAAAGAAGCCACACAGGTCTAAGTTAAGTAGTGACTTGTGAAGCCAATTACCGGTGGTCGGGTTAGGTCAAGCGCTCACTGCTCTTCGTAACGTCTCCGTCCTACCTTTCACAAGCCTTTGCTTCGTAACGGAGGCAATGCTTTGTGGAAGGCCGGACGGATACCAAATGGAGAACCAGTGGGCGCCTAGCCTTAAATGGCGTAGTCATACAACCTCCATCTCTCGAATCGTAGCCGAACCAGTTATTTAGCAGAACTTAATTTTCTAAAGCTCTTTAAATTTCTTTCGCAGGACCAGCCTCACCGTCGCTAAGCGCAAAGAAAGGCAAAGGCAGTGGCATCGCCTGGGAATCGGCGAAACAGAACGACCAGCAAACCATCGAAATCCAAAGCCCGGACTCGCAAGACCTGGTCGACCAGGAACTGCAAGCGGAGGAGACTATGTACGGAGCCCATTACAAACCGGTGGACCCCGTCGACGACGTTTTCGACACGAACCGAGCCAGCCTGAGAGGTCAACGTGGACCGCGCAAGCCCAGCCACATCATGGCCATGGACAGCCAATCGATTCGCCGCATCTCTTCGTCCAGCGCCGCGCCGCCTCCAGCCGCCAGTTCGGACTTGTTCCGGCCGGAGCGCTCCAACAAGGTCCTCGAGAGCCGGGTCAAGAAAATCGCCCTGGCGGTCGCGCGCAAATTCGGCGGCGCGTGCAACGGCTTTCTAGACATCGCCAAACACCCGATGTCGATTATCATCGGACTGTCGTGGGCTAGCTTCATGTTCGTGTTCTTGACGTACAATCTAATCATCACGGACTTCGTGAAGGACCAAGGCATCAGCGAGGCCGATTCGGTGTATCTGTACACGGCGTTCTCCGGTGGGGACTTGGTGGGGCGTTTGGGCCTCGGTTGGGTCACCGACAAGGGCTTCCTTAAGAGGAGGACCTTCGTGGCGGGGGCCTTGGCCTTGATGGGAGGACTCGTTCTGTGCCAGCCGTTTTTGGGTGATAATTACGTACTGTTACTGGCGACGTCGGCCTTCTTGGGCACCATCGTCGGAAGCACCCTAGTGTTGTTTTTCGTGCTCTACGCGGAGTATTTGAGACCAGACCAAGTCGCCATGGCCATTGGACTTAACACGGCCTTCAACGGAGCTATCATGTTTGCCAGGCCCGTTACAGTTGGTAAGTTGAGAGTTTATTTATTATCACTCAAATAGATGTTTATATTCCCGATTGAAACGAGTTTAGGTGGCGCCGTGGTATCACGATATTACGATTAGATATGATCTAGCGTCTGCTTTTGTCGAATTAGAGAATAATGCCTCACTATGGGCGAGGTAATTGCACGGAGGAAACGCGATACAGCGTAAAATGATAATAAAATGCTTTATAGCTTCATTCGTTATAACCCTCCAATACGCGTAATTGCGTAGCGTAAAAGCCCTTACGCTAATTTCTGCCAAACGCTACTAACGTCTGCTAATACGGTAACGCTACCTATATAATTCGTAAATTATTTGGCGACACTAGAGCCGCGTTCACACTTACCCCTTAAATTGCTTCGTTTAGATAAATAATTTTCGAAATCGCTTCGTGTTGGTTCGGGAAGCAACTTTTCCAAGTCCGCTCGCTTAGAATCACTTTCAAAACGACAAGGCGGGGAAGTCAAATTGCTCGTATTTTCAAAAATAATGGGAATAAAATTCTAAATAATGTCCAATAATATTACTGTATGTATAGTAAACATGATTAACTAATTGTTTTGGGATACATTTTAGTATTTTAAAAATTCTAGTCATAATTTGAAATGGCGTTAAGCCTTGGCTATAAGCGAACCGGGCTGAATAGATTTCGCACGTGTGAACCAAGAATTATCGTCGGCGGTCAAAACTGGCATACAAACCGACCTATACTGGGTTTTAGGCTCTAGTGTGAACGTGGATTAGCAGGCGCTCGTAGACTTGTAAGAGTTAGAGACAGTGACGTAGCAGCTAAGTTGATACGAGAAGAGCACTAGATATACCTATTGTTTACCTTAATTTAGAAACATCGTAACTTGGATTACCTCATAGTTAGAGTTACGACTTTCTTAACCTAAGGTAAAAAATTCCGTTAACTTCCAACTTAAGCCACGGTCCAGTTTCCACAACGAGTTTTTCTCAATTCTATCGGTCAAAACTGGGTTTAAAGATCTAACGTGACCATATCTTAAAGTTTTAAAATATAACCAAATTTCTTAACATCCAATAGGTTCAAAATATTGAATATAAGTTAACCTATTTCTTTTTACTTTTCAGGTTTTTTCAGGGACGCATTGGGCTCTTACAGTTACTTATTCTACACGCTAGGGGGCTTGCAAATCGGCATCGCGGCTCTGTGGTTCTTGGAACCATTAATAATGCGTCGCATGAGGCCAGAGCCCCCGAAACAGGAAATAGAGACGATCAGCTAAGCCTAACGTCGAGTTGAAATACTGAGCGGCTCAATACAAGTCGGTGTAGTTCAGTTCGGTTCAAAGTTAACCAAACTAACGCAGCTGAACACCAAAAAGGGACTTAATTGGAAGCGTAGTTCCTCTAATAGTAGTGTAGTATTATTCTGTACATAAATTTAGCTTGTTTGGGTTACAACTAGTTCACTCTAGTTCAGTTCCGGTGAAATATTTCAATACTTTCCGAACTGATTTATGATCCTTCTTACGAGCTATAATATTACACAAAACACAACTGAGATCAAATTGGTTCAAGTCAGTTCAGACTGGTTCACATTAATTAACGGGTAATTCTATGGGATGAGCTTTGTAAAGGCCTACTCGAAATACCAGTTCAGTCTGGGTCGCTCCGGTAGAACTTTTTTATCGGACACGTGGTTTCGGTCTAAAGGGATGCCATATTTAAAAATATTTTGTAGAAAATATGACGATTCATTTGAATGTATATTCAATTCAAACGGTTCGGCGTAGATATCATTGAATTGATTAATTCAATTCATAGTGGCTCTGAGCGATTCGAACAATTATTTTAGTGTGATATAAACTAAGTGTTCGGATTCAACCAAACTAAATTTAATTCAATTCAAATTAATAAGTTGAGTTAAGAGTTAACTAGGGACCGCTGTTTACAGAATACTTCAGTACAACGGCTTGGAAAGCTACTTTTGCTACTAGAAAGAAATGTTTTCTATTTTTGGTAATTAAAGGAAATTTTCAAAGGCCGTAAATTTTTAAATATCGAGCCATGTGGTTTAAAAGCCATATTTTTCTTGAAAACCCAGAAAAACAAGTACGCTATCACTGTAAAAGAGATTCAATTGGTTGGATTTATGACTACGGTGACCTCCCAAAGCCTATCATACGCCTTGAAGATTTTGATTTGACCAATTTCTCAGTGGTAAATGTTTTGCAAGTGCCATGATTATAAGTATTGTTACTGTAACTGATAATATTAGCATGGAATTTTCATTCTAAGTCTCTGATTGGTCAGAATTTTAATTTTTCTAAACGGATTGGCTTAGAAACAAGGTCACCCGAAATTATAAAACCAGTTACCAATACTAAAGAACCTTATATCGTTTATGTAGTTCAATATTTTAAACCTTTTTAGCACAGTTGTGCAAGTCATATCCTCTGTTAAGCCAAAAACCATTTTATTTGTCAATTAGCCTTGTGGTAATATAATTGTTTATTTTTTTGCCTGGGATCAATTTAGGTACAACGAATTTACAATTCTTTAGTTACGTCTAATTTCAAAAAAAATCGCGTTATCCTCTTTATCTAACAAAATGATCCTTTTTTTAGCGATTTACGACTTTTAATTATATTGTGATATGTAACAGCATGGGACAATTTTAGGTAAAGCGAAACCTGTGACTGGTAGTTTAAAATATAGTTAGCAAATTTTACTAATGTAATTTAAAATTTCCACGTCAATTTACCTAAAACTGTACGATGTCAAAATAAATTCTTTTCAACTAAAAACTTATGAAATTAGTGTTATTTTTTACCGATGTGTAAAATTTAACACTAATTTTTGTGATATTAGAAATACTCCAAAAATATGTAGTACCTCATGTGTAAAAATACTTGAAACCTCTGTAAATTCGTATAGTTAATTTATAATATCATTTTTTCACGTAATTTTACGCTATTCTTAATTAATTTATGTAATTTTATACTTCAAAATATTTTTTGAAATTTTTGACGCTCTCTACCACAGAGCTATGCCATATTTATTTTTTAATATCCAAAGCTGAATTTCAAAATATTGGATTAGTTGAAAAACTAAATCTATTTTCGTTCAGTCAGGTTTCCGTCCGTTTTGTGGTGTAGTAAAAAAATCCAAATGCTTAATATTTATTTATAAGCGTAATTTCAATCAGTTTAACAATGTATTTTAGTTCTGTAGCGGATTAATTTTAGGTATGATAGCGTAAACTTGTAAAACTTCTATGTGATAATAAAATACTTCAAATAATATTTTAAGTCTTTTTTGATTTTATTGGTGTCTATAGTTCGGCATTCAATTTTTTGAAGTATTACAATGAGAATCGAAGAAGAAACTTTCGCCGCTTGTGGCGTGACCGAGACAGAGGTTGTTTAAGCAGACGGCACCTGATTATTTCATCAGTATATAGCAGACTTGCAAATACTTCTTTCCATAAAATCCTCCCAGTTTATCTTGCCCCCTGCCGAACGTTGCTGCCAGAACTTTGACAACAGCTTTGGCAGTATCATGAAAAACTGGTTTTAAGTTCAGTCACGGTAGCACAAACTATAATTGACTTTGACGGGTATTTTTATGAAAACACCTATTAGGATCGTCTTAGCTGAGTGTTTGCCTTTTTACAACTATTTGTTTTCGGGGTCAATTAACACCTATTTTCAAGTCTATTTAGTAGCCTTGACAACCAGTATTTATTACATCGGAAATCTGTTTTTAAAAAGAGAAACACGATTAGAATATATCTAGCTCTTACACGCCACTAGCGGCAAATATTTATTCTTAGATCCTTATTGAAATTATGTTTGGAACAATAATATATCTGTTTAAGTCCAAAATAATTCATACTACATATTAAGCTGGAAGTTTTTCATTTCACAGTTCTGGCAACAAGCTCGCGAGTCGGTAAGCTCGTACTAAAAAGAAACAAACTTCCAGTTAAAAGTAAAGAACTACAGAAGAGGCAACTCCCGCCTTCTACAAGCCGAAAAATTAAGGTGCGCTGTATTCTGGCGAAATCAGGATAATTCGGCACGAGCGAACTTCCGGTAGGTTTTGACTGTTTAATATTTCATCGATGGTTCTGGCGCCATCTGTCGGACTGACGTGGTGCAATAACGTTGCCCGTTTCATTGCTTGGTTTTGAATAACAGAAGCTAATAGATAAGATATAAAACCTTAATTTAATCCAGTTTTCTAATGATTGGGCTAAAATTCTTTTAAAAATTCGAGAACAGTAGCCAGAGACCTTGAAAAAAAAACTATTTTAAATAATTAAACGGTAAAAGTTTATCTGTATCGGCACGCGATTTTTAGAAAGGAATAATTCAATTGGCTAAGAAAAACGCAAAGAAAATACCTAAACCCACGTGGCTCAATTTTAAAATCTGAGAGAGTTAATAAACGTGCCGAGATATCATCGCAATTTGAATTTAAAAAAAAACCCTAATGGTCTATAAACTAGAAATTGCAATAGGCCTAACGTAGATTTAACAAGTTGGTAAGCCAAAATATACCTCTCCTCGGAAGAGTTTCAGCGAAGCGTGAAATGTAATCGTGGTTCTGTGGTAGAACGCTCACCTATCGTGTAGGAGGGCTCGGGTTCGAATCCCGCCCGATACTAACGCAAATTGAAAAAAAATATTTATACTACACCCAATGACAAAAAGAGGGCTGTTTTGGAAAAAGCTTTTCTCGAATTCCACGAAAATGCGTACGCGTTCGCAGCCCAGACAGGCACAGTGATTTTAAAACCCTTCCTAGGGAACATAGTCCCCTCGGAGTGGTAAAAAGTCGATGCGTTTCGCTAGTGTTAAAAACCTGCTTATACAGTCAAAAACCAATTTAAGTATGACCTCTCAGTGCTAATTACTCGAATTCAAGTTCCGAATTTTAGCACGACGGCTATTTCAATTCAACCTTACAGGTATAATTTCCCACCAATTACACGAGTAATTATAGATAACCAGTAATTAAATTCGATAACAGCCTGTCTGTCTGCGGTACTTTAGCTTGAGGAAATTAACTTGAAAATGTTTTATAGTTTCTTGGGATAGCTAACCGTAAGATTTACCACTACTGGTTTTTTTAAATTACCGGTAGTAAAATCAAAAACAAAATCAGATAATCAAGAAACCTTTAAAATAGTTCTCTCATTAACATTGAAAAACTTAACGCCGCTGGCTCAAACACCATTCATATCTAAATGGGCACCTAAATTACTTCTAATGATCTTCATATTACGCCTATGCCTTCAAGTTAGCGATTTACGTCTACAAGTTGTATACATGTATACCGACTTCTTTCACGCGTAAAGTGGTCGCAAATGCCCGGGCAGCCCGGTGCGAGTTGAATTCATAATGAGAACATTAACCAAGGCTTAAAATATAAGTCCAAAAACTCAATGAAATTTTCATACCAAAACGATAACCGTGGATAAAAATCCAGTAAAAGGGAAGGTGTGGTCTTCTAACAACTCCATAAAAATTCATACATCTTTAATTTGAGATTCATTTAAATAAAAAACACAAAACTGTTTCCGTTATATTTTTTTGGCTTTCTTTTCATATAAATATGTCGTCTGCTTGAAATGCCACCTTAAGGGTTGGACATAAGGCATTAGTCACGGCATTCAACTACTAAAATAAATGTTCTGACTACTAAAATTAATCGAAATCTAGGGGCTAACTAGTAAAATTCACTAGTGAAACGTTTACCAAAATAAAAAGTTGTGATCGGCCAAAGTCATGTAACTCAAGTGATAATAAACCCTTATTTTAATTCTGACGGGTAAAGCAAAATGTTGGCTCTCCTTCTTTTGAACGCGCCGATCGCGCCGCCGCCGATTGTTCGAAAATCGGCGCACGCCACCGTCGCCGCCGCCGATACAAAGAACGGCGCGCCGCCGTTTCTTTTTTTCTTTATTCACTTTTTTTTTGATATAGTAAGCTTGGTTTTCATTTACGAGAAAATAACTATATTTGAACACGACGTCGAAAGTCAAATTTTGGTTTTCGGATTTCGGTCGACGCAGAGTAATAGCATTTTCACTTAGCGTCAATAGATTCCAGCATTGCTTTCGAGGCTATAGAGAGAGAGTCACTAATATAACCAAGGCTTTTCCACATTTTAACTATCTTTAAATTTAACTGTTGCTTAGTTTATCGATTTGTTTTCTAAAATTGCATTATAATAATTAGTGGCGGACTGGGTCTAATATTTTTTGGTTGCTAGGAGACTAAAGGTCCCAGCTTTAACAACTATAACGCTACCATGTTTACGGAGGCC
Source organism: Leiobunum rupestre (assembly GCF_980474605.1). Taxonomy (NCBI): domain Eukaryota; kingdom Metazoa; phylum Arthropoda; class Arachnida; order Opiliones; family Sclerosomatidae; genus Leiobunum; species Leiobunum rupestre. The sequence continues at coordinate 51,440,968 of NC_143385.1, read as the reverse complement.
CACTTCATGAACGGTCCATGGGAATGGGATCCACGCCATAGGGCAGGTTACCTCTAAGGCCAATACGAGACTGATAATAATTTTTTACTTTATATTCAATAAATTAAGCATTTGATATACTGCATTTTAGACGTCCAATACGTTTATAAAATCACATCATAATACCTTAAATTATATTTAAATGGAAAATAACATCAAAATAGCAATATGTATGTTCACCGTGCGATGATAACCTTCGGCAGCAAAAATGATATTATTCGTAACTCGGATTTATTTCAGATTGGAAGGCTCAGAGCGTCAGTGGCGCAGCCAGAAATTCGTCAAAGGGGGTCCAAGAATGTTAATATTAAGAGGGGTGTCGAGACATTGAACCCTCCTGGTCTACGCCACTGCCGAGCGTTATCGTGGAGCACGACCAAAAAAAAAATAAAAAGCCAATATCGAGCCTTCAACCGAATTTCGATCCGAAATAACTGCAAATAATTTTGGTTGTCGTTTGACGTCAGGCCAGTAGACTACCTCGGAAGGACCATGGACTAATTAATGTACTTCGCACATTAAAACAATAAAACAAACGTTTTACAAATTGAGCCAGTTCCACGTGTCTTCCAGCTGATGAGCTACATTTGTATTTTCCCTCCCCTCACCCCTTTTCCTTCTTATCCGGTTATCATTAGTTAGTAAGTTCCTAACTCCGCCACCAGATCGCACATTTAACCATCGCCCGAAGCAAATATTCGGGAACGGGGTGTCCCTGTGCGAAGTACATTTATTAGTCCATGGAAGGACTAGTACGAGTTGGTAATTGCCCTTGCCGTGTTTTTTAAACTGTTGCTACAAGAAATAGCACTAAAATTTATACAAACGGCGGCGTACGCCGCCGCCGCCGGTTATTTTGGCCACGCTGAAGACGCCGCCGCCGGTATATTTTGGGTCAAACGCCGCCGCCGACCCATATCAGATCGGCGCAGGCCTCTACTCACTAGTCAGGCTGACTACTTGAAAAATATCCTTCTGTCCAACCCTGCTTAGGTCATCAAGGAAATGAAATTCACCTCTATCGAGCCATATCAAGGTAGGTATCACATAAATTTTAAAGTAAATCGAACAGAAAAATATTTATTTACCTCATTTCTGATACACTCAGTAAGACTTACGTAGAATTTACAGTAAAAAAATCGGATTGCCTGCTAGTATTGTTATAATGTAATATAAAATGTTTCTCGATTTTGTTACAGACGACATGAGTTTTTACCAAACTTTGATCTCCTATTTTGAGCTTGCTAAGTTGATAAGCCTTGCTGATTGATTCAGGAATTCATGGAAATTGCCAAGTAATATTTCCGATAACCAAGACCTGCAAGGTACTGTTTATGGAAATAATGGAAACATAAACGGTATGCAACGAGTGTTCCCTTTTAAAGGGTTCAATCACAGAGATGAGGGGTGGAAATGAGGGAAGTGAATTTGCACTACTTTCTTTGGTGAACGTAGCCAAAAAAAAAGAAGTTTGTAAAGCGGCCGCTATGTCCAAGCACTTAAGTCTACCAGCGCCAAATTCTTACGACGGATTTTTGGAAAAACATAAAAACAAAAAAACGGGCCGTTTCTTTCCTACCCCTTTAACACATAGAAATAGAAATGAGACTAGAACCACGATCGGATTGGGGGGAGATGTACCAGCTAGAAGGCCGCCATTAGAGTGGAATCGCGCATATCCGCGCCATCTAATAATAAAAAATGAAATTAGATATGATCACGTGGTGCAACGTCGTCTGGTTTGTTTATGTACTTCGATCGGTTTTCGAAATTGTAGAATTATAAAAAAAAGACTAATTTTTTATTTTAACGACATTATACAAGTTTTTTTATGAAAATAATTACGTTCACAAGAATCTACATTACCGTAAATTACAGGTATGGCACTTTTATTACGGTTTAAATTTACTGGCCTTGAAATAAAATAAGCTTAGAAAGCTTATGTCTAATTGATTTCCCTTTCATTTCCAGGTTTTTGTAGGCATATAAAATTATTAGTTTTCTACTTAAACTATGGCCCATCCTCAACTTAAAGTCAAACATGAAAAACACTTATGTTCCGAGATTAGTATAAAATAATTCCTATAATATTACATACTTATGCAATGATAATTTTATTTCTTTCCGAAATAACTATTTACAGATGGCGCGGATAACCCGTTTCCACCCTAATGGCAGCCTTCTGGGATTGGCGGAAAGCGCAGTGGTTCTAGCATAGACATAATAAAGAAATAGACCCAAGATTGTACGGGTGGTTAATACGGAGGCGACGACTAGCAGACAACCGGTGGTTGTTCCGTATTCCTGTGGTACTACTTTTAAGCGACGCCTGTCGATTAGGTGATAAAATAAAAAAATCATTACATGATCGTGTTTGTAATCTTTTAGGTACTCTGACGTGATTCGCGAATATTTCGGCTGTGATAAATTAAAATAAGGTTAATTTTAATTATAATTTGTAAATAAGTCAATTAATTCTTTCGAAACCCTAATAAAAAGCAGCAGATGATCTTTTAATAAAAAAAATCTAATTGCCGAAATGTTATTTTGTCAAAGGCTTAAGTAACTCTTGTACTATACAGGTGTTGTGGTTATGGCTTGTTATGGGAATAATATGAGATTCTAAATAGTAAACAAAAGTAAATGAAATTTTGATGAAATTGGTGATTCTACTAAAGGTATGTAGCTATTATCCTTGAGATAAAATGAGCTTTGACAATGTAAGTCTGATGGCTTGGCCTTTCATTTCTAGATTTTTGTCCTTCGCTAATTTGTGTAGTCTGAGCTAGTAATATAAATTAATAACTTTTTTAATCAAACTGATGCTCTGATGTTCGATTCCAACTTCAGCATCAAACATATGTTCGTCGAGATCTGGGAAGATGTCCATGCCAACAATATTTCGTAATACAGCAAGTTCTAGTTCTTAGACTACATTGCTTTTATAGAGAGAGGAATATCTCTTCATAACAACTTAACAAAGTTGGCTAAAAACCAAGGAGATCTCGCTCAAATTATTATAACATAATTAAACCTACACGAAATGATCATTGGTCAAAATTTAAAGGTGAGACGTTAGCATCACCGGTTTTTTCTATTTTACTTTCAAGTGGATGTAATTTCTTTACATTAAATAAAAAAATAATTTAAACTATTTTTACTTGTTTTAATTATATGGAAACAAAACCGGAGTTGGAATGGCTTTTGGCGTGACCCACCTTTTGCCATTTACAATTTGTATATCCCGTTCTAAAAAGTGATCATTACAAATTAAATCATAATTTGAATGTGTCCAGTTGTCGCGATTTTCAGCAATTATCCATTGAGAAAGTATTGTAGGTTTAGATAAGGGAAACCTATAGTTATATAAAGATTTTAAATAAGAATGAATATTTATCTAAATAATATTTTAATTTAATCCTACTTATGGAATGAAACCTTTTCCGGTATTGCTTTACTTGAAAAGTTATTGCAATGCGTAAAAGCACAAATATTAACCATTTTTACCAAATAAAAACAGATTTTCAGTAGAAAACACTTTAACTACTACTTTTTTAATAAACAAATCACAAAAACTTTGGTAATTAATTATAAAACATGTTAGCTAACATAAACGTACAACCCGTGTTTCAAATTCACCGCTAAAGTTTTTGCGTCTGATTTTAAACCCGATAAATAATCTTAAGCGTTAGGTTCTACTACGTGGCCTAGGACAAGCGCTCACTGTTCTTCGTAACGTCTACGTACTACCTTCCACAAGCCTTTGCTTCGTAACGGAGACAATGCATTGTGGAAGGCAGGACGGATACGAAACGGAGAGCCCCAGGAATACGGAACAGCTGCCGGTTGTCTGCTAGTTATCGCTCCCGTATTTTTTGTCAAATCAAACTCCGCGTAAGGTGTCTATTTCTTTATTATGTCTATGGGTTCTAGTCCGCTCGTTCTAGTCTCATTTCTATTTCTAGGTTTTATAACCAAGTAGCTTTTTTGGAAATATTAAGGCTTAGCAAAAACACGACGTTCACTCACGTTCTGTTTACAGGTGAAATGTTTTCACTATTTCAACCAGCACTATATAAACAGTAACTTTCGGGTCCTGGCTCTCGGAAATATGAGTTCTGGGAGATTTCCATGAAGATCTTTTATTTAGGCCCCTGTTATGCGATCTCAAATGAAGGTTTAACGCGCGACAATACCTCTATAAGATCTCTTTAATTTTTGATTTTTAAAGTGAACCGATGGTGTAAATCAAAAGCCTTAGACACCAGCGGATTATTTACACGCTTATTAAACCCTAACAAATAGCGGTATTTTCACGCGCTAAAGTCGATTTGGGAAAATAATTAGTTTTAGGTAATTTCAGTCAATCGATACTGAACTATGGCAGAAGTTTATTTGCGACCAAAAACTACCACTAAGCCCCCTTTGGTTCGCCATTGAAACCTGGATAGTTAGCGGCTAAAGCAGACGCTATTATTTTTTCCTCACCGTTATTCCCATAGATATAAGAAATGTATATATAGGTCCTGATAAATTTCAGGGCGTCTAAGCCTAACATAAAATACGGAATTGACACTTAGCAGACACCGAGGAAGGCACTTGACCAAGAGCACGAGCTCTCTTAGCATTTTAGTACTAAGTGCTTGACCTTTCCGCAGGCCGTAGTCTTTAGACACCATCTGTTGGTGACTTTTAGTATAGTTTTTAAGCCGGAGACAATGGCTCTCGCGACGATAGCACGAGCTTTCTTACCAATAGATAGCGCCTTATACGGATAGCCTGCAGAAATTACGCGTTTCTGCTAGCTGTCACCTCCGTATTCACTCCCTTTGAAATATTTTATCTAGACCTTTATATACATTTCCTATATCTATGGTTATTCCTATATTGACATTATCAAGAATGTATTGAAGTTACTAAGAATATTGGACTACAGGATTCTGATTCCCATCCTCGCAGCCTTTGTAGCTTAAATTTGTCTGCTTTCCCATTCAAGTTTGCTATATGGTATGACCTTGAACAGGCTTGGAAATAAGGTTTATTAATAAACTGGACACTGGACCAGTGAACCCCTAGCTTTTGAATAAAAAAATTGGTCCGAGCAATTAATAAACTGGTCTTTGACCCAGTGACCACCGCTTATTTCCAAGCCTGACCTTGATTCCTTGAATGCGCCTTAAATGCAGACGAACTTTCTCCACAAAAGCTGTGAGGATGGTACCAGGGGTTAATGCTATGCTGAAATATTCTTAGTAACTTCAATACATTCTTGACATTATAAATAAGGATACTGATACTTGGAGTTTAATATAATTTTTGCATCGTTTGCTTATATTTTGATAAGTTTATTTAAGAAGAAACGTTCGTATGACTTTTTAATTTGTCTGTTGATCATAGGCGCAACCTTGGAGAAGTTAGCGCCGTTACGCCATCTAGACTCGTTTCTGTAGTGAATAATAGATTTCATACGAGATAAATATTCATTTAGGCCATTAAAATTAAACGTGTTCCCGACAGCCTTGGAAATAAGGTTTTTTTTAAACTGGTCCTTATGACCAGTGACCCCCTAGCATATGAATTATTAAAGTGGTCCTTATGACCAGTGACCACCTAGCTTATGAATTATTAAACTGGTCTTACATAAAATGTTCTAATGTCATTTACAAGCCTAAAAAACCTATACTACATGTTGAGAAGTCAGATTATGTTGGTAACTTTAACTTTACACGTATTCAAAATAGTTAACTTTATATTATGAGTACGACAAGAATAGTACAATATAGTACTATCTCACCTAAGACTACTACCATAGCCTTGAAGACCCTCGTAGTTTAGTAAATTTACCGTATTATCTCTCTTTCTCTAGGCCCCGTAATTCCAGAGTCCCCGGTCCGTTACCGCGGAGCCAGGTAGCCTACCGTACTCGGGGGAAAGCGAGACTAGAGAATTGAGGGTTTGAGGCCAGAGGGGGGTTAGACAGTTCAACTCGTTCGAGGGATGCGAGCGAAGGGACTCTTCATAAAACCTCAACTTGCGGCCGCGGCGCTAGTAAGCGGATTCGCTGTACATATAAATCCAATGAATAGGGAAATCAAAATTGATATGAACCTTGGATTAATAGGTCATCTCCTATTATTTGGAATTATTAAACTGGTCACATTCTGTTTTTTGTTATTATTTCGAATTAATAAACTGGACACGGTGACCAGTGACCCCCCAAATTTTGAATTAATAAACCGGTCTGAGCAATTAATTAACTGGTCTTTGACCACCTGACCACCGTTATTTCCAAGGCTGGTTCCCGACCTTCACAGATTTGACGCGGATTCCGTTGGGCACGTTTTTCCCGCCAAATCGCGGATGTGTACACCGCGTTACGGCTCAAAATTGACCGATGTATAAATCATACTGCGTAGGGATATATATCTATAATTAAACCTTTTTTTTTCCCTGTGAAATAGTATTAGAAAATCAATATATGACGGTCTTTGGCCGGCACTATTTTATCCCACAACCGTATTGTGAAGAATCAACGGGAACCTGCTTAGGTACGTGTTTCAAGTAGACGCCGCAATATTTTAACCGGCGGCGGCGGTGGCGTGGAACGGCGTTTATAGGAAATTTCGTTTTCATTGTAGAACGTTTTAGGCATTCGCGAAAACACCTAGAAAATAAACTTATTTTATTTGCAGGACCAAATTAATAATTGAATTGTGATAAAGAAAGAACTATCCGCGACCGTAAACTATCGCAACGCCCGCTTTGGTTCGCCATTGAAAGCTAGATAGGTAGCGGCTAAAGCAGACGCTATTAGTTTTTCATCTTCGTTATTCGTAAATTTGACTTTAGAAATAATGATACATGCATTTTAATAGAATTTTTGCATCGTTTGCTTATATTTTGATAAGTTTAGTTAAGTAAAAACGTTCTTATGACTTTTTAATTTGTCTGTAGCAGACGCTAAATCATGGGCGCTAGCTCGGAGAAGCTAGCGCCGTTACTCCACCTCATTGAGTTGGGAATGTTAATCTAGAGGTCCAATCAAAACGTCGGATTTCAGTATTTCGCGAAACAAGTTTTTAAAAATAAGAATACTGTCGTCTGCTCCCATCGGCGTCCCAAATGACGAGAAAACGTTATCATTCTACCCGTGGCGCCGTCTATCTCTACGCGTTTTCAAGCAAAAAGACTTTTTTTCTTCAAAATAATGGATGGCGCCACGGGTCATGTGATAACGTTTGCTCGTCATTTTAGAGCAGACGGCACATTTGTATTTTTCAAAAACTTGTTTCGCGGGGAGCAGATTTGATTGGATCTCTAGATTAATATTCCCAACTCAATGCGCCACCTAGACTCGATTCGGTCGCGAATATTTTTGTTACAGCTGCAAAAAGACTGATATCAATGGAAAATCTGGTAGCCTTGTTAAAAAATATTATGAACTGTCGGCGGCGGCGCAAAAAAAAAAGATCGGCCGTCGTCGGGTTCTAGAGAATTATGGTGCAGGGACCTAGAGTACTACAGACAATTAAAAATTCATAAGAACGTTTTTTCTTAAATAATCTTATCAAAATATAAGCAAAAATATATATTAAAAGGCAAGTATCATTATTTATAAAGTCAAATTTACGAATAATGATGAGGAAAAACTATTAGCGTCTCCTTTAGCCGCTACCTATCTAGGTTCCAATGGCGAACCAAAGGGGGCGTAGCGATAGCTTTCAGTCGCGAATAGTAGCCCCAAGCTCAAAAATATTATCTTACTTACGTAACTAACCTTGAACATTTGATTAATTTCTATTTTACAAGGTTCAAATCATTAAGTTAAGGAGATTTCATTACTATTATTTCCTTTGGTCATTACATAGTTAATGATGCAAATCGCATTACAACGGAATATTAAATCTACAAAAGGAACGGGAAACTTTGCCATATCCATTGAAATGCACACTTTCATTTGTAGACCACCGCGGTACAATAATGATCCACTAATGACCGTGTCAAAGGCATCATTGATTTCACTATTTTCATGCTATTTTCTAGAACTATAAATCGGTTGCTTTTTTTCGTGTTCAATTCTACTTAATTCACCCTGGTAAGCTAGGAACAAAAAATTCCGTAGGTAGTGATAAGGCTTAAAAATAGATGGCGTCACCGACTGTAAATCTAATACAAACGCTCTATACAGGGTTTATACAAAAAACGATCCAGTGCTAATAACTCAAAATATGTTTTAGCTAGGAATTTGAAATTTTCAGGACATATAGAACGTGCAGGGGGTAACTTGACAACGGAAATTTTCATGACCTTGAACCACGTCTTCAAGGTCATTCAAAATTTATCTCGAGAACCATTAAAGATACAAAGTTCGTTTCAATTGGAAAAGTGTACCCGTCTGCTAAGAACGTAGAAGGGAACTTCTCATTTTGGCCACTAGATATGGCTGTCTGTAAATCGATAGGTCTAATTAGGTCATCTTCTATGACAGGATTTTATAGCATGTTGAATCTCTAGTATATATTTACCACTCTAGGGTGGGAATTATGAAAGTTGTTACAGCTAGGAACAGGCTGTGTGGGGTGCTGTGTTTGTTGCATCTAGGTTACATCTGTATTATGATAAGGCCCCTGTTATTAGAGATGGCAATGAATCTATCCGATTCTTCGAATAAACGCCTTCACTGGAGAACGTGGTGCCATCTATTATAATGACAAAGGAAGCTAAAATTCAAAATAGTGAAACAATAACGTTGTCAGAGAAACATTTATAATTATAATAATTAGACAACTTATACTCTACTTTGTTAGTGGACTTTAACCTAAATTATATATTCCATTTAAAATATATTGTTACAAATTATTATAATTTAAGTTATTGTCTAATTTTCAAACGAGCCAATAAACGCGAGGGGCACTTTTATGTCCCGCCTTTTGGGTCAAAATGTAGCTTAAGCATCTTGTTTTGATTTAGACGCTAACGACATCTGTTGAAAAAAGAGCTACTTTACGTCGAGCCGACACTCGATTTAATGTTAAAATTTAAACCTGTGTGGTAATATGATTGTACTTAATAAAAATAAATAGTTTTGGGAATAATACAAAGATCTAATATCAGGTGATTTAAAAATTCATATTTCTACGTTCAAGGCTTTGATTAAGTTTCGTCTAACGTCATGTGGTTTTGGATGAAAAAAATGACGATTTAACTTAGAAGACTGTGCTACGGTAATCCATTTTAGCATTTCATCACGTTCCGAGGACAAATTCAATCCAAATTAGCCACTTCCTTTTTTTTTTGCTTTAAACCACGGGAAACGAGCATGATTACGGAGACACTTTTTAATAGACGCGAGTCAAGCGGTAGGCGTGGTTTCCAACCCTGCAGCTATGCGTGAAATGAATTACAAATCTGCGTCCTAAGAGGCGTTGGCGTATAGTTTCCCACTATAGGCTGTTGCTAGTGGCTATCTCGTTAAGCCTTAGAACAAGGAAACTAAAATAAAATACACACGGACTCGCGACGTTTATAATAATCATGATTAAATATTTAAAAATTTAATGACGATTTAATCATTTTAATCACGATTAAATCATTTAAATAACGATTTAATCATTTTAATCATGATTTAATCATTTTAATCACGATTTAATCAATATAATCACGATTTAATCATTTTAATCACGATTTAATCAATATAATCACGATTTAATCATTTTAATCACGATTTAATCAATATAATCACGATTAAATCAATATAATCACGATTTAATCAATATAATCACGATTTAATCCTTTCAATCACAATTTAATCATTTTAATCACGATTTAATAATTTTAATCACGATTTAATCAATATAATCACGATTTAATCATTTTAATCACGATTTAATCAATATAATCACGATTTAATCATTTTAATCACGATTTAATCAATATAATCACGATTAAATCAATATAATCACGATTAAATCAATATAATCACGATTTAATCCTTTCAATCACAATTTAATCATTTTAATCACGATTTAATAATTTTAATCACGATTTAATCAATATAATCACGATTTAATCATTTTAATCACGATTTAATCATTTTAATCATGATTTAATCATTTTAATCACGATTTAATCAATATAATCACGATTTAATCAATATAATCACGATTTAATCATTTTAATCACGATTTAATCAATATAATCACGATTTAATCATTTTAATCACGATTTAATCAATATAATCACGATTTAATCATTTTAATCACGATTTAATCAATATAATCACGATTAAATCAATATAATCACGATTAAATCAATATAATCACGATTTAATCCTTTCAATCACAATTTAATCATTTTAATCACGATTTAATAATTTTAATCACGATTTAATCAATATAATCACGATTTAATCATTTTAATCACGATTTAATCAATATAATCACGATTTAATCATTTTAATCACGATTTAATCATTTTAATCACGATTTAATCAATATAATCACGATTAAATCAATATAATCACGATTAAATCAATATAATCACGATTTAATCCTTTCAATCACAATTTAATCATTTTAATCACGATTTAATAATTTTAATCACGATTTAATCAATATAATCACGATTTAATCATTTTAATCACGATTTAATCAATATAATCACGATTTAATCATTTTAATCACGATTTAATCAATATAATCACGATTAAATCAATATAATCACGATTAAATCAATATAATCACGATTTAATCCTTTCAATCACAATTTAATCATTTTAATCACGATTTAATAATTTTAATCTTGATTGTCATTTTAATCATTTTAATCGAGATTTTATCCTTTCAATCACGATTTAATCATTTCAATCAGAATTAAATCCGATTCCGATTTAACCATTTGAGGTTGACCTAATAATCATGCTAGACTGCTAGTGATCTGCCCAGTGGCGTAGCCAGGGGGGGGCACAGGGGGTATGGTCGTACGTACAATTTTATTTTTACTTTTTTTTTGAATGGTGTGCCCCCCCCCCCCGAAACAAAATCCTGGCTACACCACTAGATCTGCCCCTCGCTAGTATCTTACCTTTAAATTCGGTGGATAAATAGACCTTTATGTACCATGAAATTTCCGAAAAGTTTCGACATGGCAACCAAAAATGTTTTGGAATACTTAAAATCTTGGATATTAACATGGATAAATCGCCTGTTAATTTCGGTAAATATTAGTAAAATTTTTAAATTAGGTAAATGTAAGTAAAATTGACTTTTTTTTGGTTATGGAAATAAAATTGGTAAATGCTATTAAATTGGATAAATTTGGGTAAACTTAAGTAAAGTGGCTAAATTTAGGTAAATGCCATTAAATTGGCAAAATTTTAAATAATATATCCCAAATTTACTTGTATTTACCCAATTTGCTTATTTCCCCCCAAATGTACAAATTCACCTGAAATTACCGAATGTACAATTTTTTTCATATAAATTATTTTTTAATATTTTAAATTTTTTGAAAGAGGGGTGGGGGGCACTAAAATCTGCGATTTCCATAGGAAAAAGTAGGTTTTAAATTATCAAAATCATTTTTGGTTGTCAAGGCAAAACTCAAGACCTTGAGAGTTCAATTTTGCCTTTTTCCGTTTATGAACTTCTCACGTTAGACGCCACGTGTCTCATTGTAAACTAACTACGTAGTTCCATCAACTATTATTTGCAAAAGTAAACGTCTAAAAGTTTCAAAAAGCTTGGATCTCAAAATCGTTCAGCCAGCCATACGTCAAAATAATATATTGCTATAACAGGGTTCGTACAAAATTTCCGGAATTAAATTCCTGACATTTCCAGGTTTTCCCTGACCAAATTGCCAAATTTTTCCTGACCATTTCTGTTGAGTAAATGAATGATTTGAGGTAAAAATCTTGAAAAATATTTTGGGGTCATTTTGAAATTAACTTGCTTTTTGGGACCATTTTCAAATTCCCTGACTTTTCCCTGACCTTTTGGAAACATTATAAAATTCCCCGACCTTTTGGAAACATTTTAAAATTCCCCGACCTTTTGGAAACATTTTAAAATTCCCCGACCTTTTGGAAACATTTTAAAATTCCCCGACCTTTTGGAAACATTTTAAAATTCCCCGACCTTTTGGAAACATTTTAAAATTCCCCGACCTTTTGGAAACATGATAAAATTCCCTGATCTTCTGGAAACATGATAAAATTCCCTGACCTTTTGGAAACATGATAAAATTCCCTGACCTTTTGGAAACATTTTCGAATTCTCTGAACTTTTTGAAACATTTTCAAATTCGTTGACTTTTCCAGGTACGAACCCTGCATAATTGACGGCTTTTAAAATTCATTTTGCGCGTGAAAATACCTCTACATTTTATGGTCAAAAAAGCACGCAAAGAAGGCTGTGTGCCCAAGACATGTACCTGTAGTGTCGCGCGCTAAAACGTCATTTCAAAATCCGTCAATTGATTAGAGCCCGTAGTTCATTCTGTTTTTCTGATGTAGTACTGCTCAAACACGAATTTTTTAATCGAGTGTCCTTTACAAAAATTAAATATTTGTTATAGAAAAGAATTATCGAAGTATCTTTAATTCCATCGTTCTAAAATTTATTTGCCTGATTTTTTGGGGTCATTTTAAAATTCCCTTATACTTTTTGGGACCATTTTCAAATTCCCTGACTTTTCCCTGACCTTTCAGAAACCTTTTAAAATTCCCTTACTTTTTGGGACCATTTTCCAATTCCCTGACTTTTCCCTGAACTTTCAGAAACCTTTTAAAATTCCCTGACTTTTCCCGGACCTTTCAGAAACCTTTTAAAATTCCCTTACTTTTTGGGACCATTTTCAAATTCCCTGACTTTTCCCTGACCTTTTGGAAACATTATAAAATTCCCCGACCTTTTGGAAACATTTTAAAATTCCCCGACCTTTTGGAAACATTTTAAAATTCCCCGACCTTTTGGAAACATTTTAAAATTCCCCGACCTTTTGGAAACATTTTAAAATTCCCCGACCTTTTGGAAACATTTTAAAATTCCCCGACCTTTTGGAAACATGATAAAATTCCCTGATCTTCTGGAAACATGATAAAATTCCCTGACCTTTTGGAAACATGATAAAATTCCCTGACCTTTTGGAAACATTTTCGAATTCTCTGAACTTTTTGAAACATTTTCAAATTCGTTGACTTTTCCAGGTACGAACCCTGCATAATTGACGGCTTTTAAAATTCATTTTGCGCGTGAAAATACCTCTACATGTTATGGTCAAAAAAGCACGCAAAGAAGGCTGTGTGCCCAAGACATGTACCTGTAGTGTCGCGCGCTAAAACGTCATTTCAAAATCCGTCAATTGATTAGAGCCCGTAGTTCATTCTGTTTTTCTGATGTAGTACTGCTCAAACACGAATTTTTTAATCGAGTGTCCTTTACAAAAATTAAATATTTGTTATAGAAAAGAATTATCGAAGTATCTTTAATTCCATCGCTCAAACAGTAAATATTTTTGAGAGTTAATTTGATGCACCCCAGTCAAATTCTTTAATGAGAAGATTGTTTGCTGTTTCAAACTTCCACGTTGATATATTTTCCGGCGCAACTGAACTCGTGAGTTTTATAATTAAAACAATGGAACTAATATTGAAAAAACTAGGACCAACAACACTTTTACACAATCAAAATATGTATTTATTGTAGTTTTCGTATACAAATCTGGCTAAACGTTTATTTACTGATAAATTACACCGAAAAAAGTTACCGATAATGTTACGTAAAAACACGTTAATAGAGCTAAATACCGCAGTAACAATTAGTAAATAATATATTAAAATTTGTGTAAAAAAATTAATAATTAATATAACCTTGACTAGCGAAATATATGTTTGGGGGAAAAAAACATATCACTATTTTTCAAACCATTGGGTAGAAAAAATGAAGGACTTTTACATTGAACCAAGTAATCAGTAAATTATACAAAGTCGAAACCGAAACAAAATGGGATCTAAATTATAGTTATAACACGAGAATCTCTAATAATTTAACGCTTGCGAGCCGTCCAGCATAGATCAAACAATACGTTTTGGAAACACGATCGTAAACGTAAAAAAAAAGGTTACCGAGACATTTTCACGATTTATTTTAACGTATTCTTTTAGTCGTTACCCGCACTACAGTCGGTTCTCTTTGAGGCGATTCTGGCCGAGATTCTCCGTCATCTCCATCGTCAGCGCCATCTACCATCGTGGTGGTCAAGTATTTTTGTCCATCTTTAGTTTGGTGCACAGTTCGGGTTATGGTCGCTCGTTTTTTCATCGTATTGTTCGAATTGTCGGCGTTGATAGACTTGACGCTCTTGTCGCTTACACCTAATTAGTAGAACAATTTTATTAAATACCTATAATTTAAATTATATTCGACCATTTAAAGTTTTACCACTAGATGTCACTACGTAAATATGAACAGAAGAAAAAGGGGCTAACGACAAGATGCAAATCCCAGAATACCAAACAGACCCGTAGAATACTACACGTTTATAAAAAAAATTACATAAAAATACGAAATACATGAGCACAAAGTACCAAAAAAAAAAACCACGCTAAACTAGACTGCACTGAATTCCCAAAACTCAAGACATTTTTATTTGGAATATTTATAGAAACAATGTGAAATCGACTCCTAAACCACATCCTACATGTGTAAGATTCCTACATTAGTTATGCCTCTGAGATGTCGAGCGCTATCTGGCGGTGAATTGAGGAATCAGAAAATGTGTTTTATGTCTCGTGTTATATTTGTCAACGACAGATTAGGGTGGCCATAATTTCAGATAAAATTCCCCGATATTTTCCTCTACTTCTGTAAAGCCAAAAGTTGGCAATTTTAAACCGATATTTTATAACGTTTTCCATTCGGAATTGAAATTACATTCCCAGACACGTAAACCATTTAAAATTCCCTGACTTTTCCCTCACCATTTCACAAGATTTTCCTCAGATCTTTTAAGCCAAAAGTTGGAAATTTTTAACCGAAACGTTTTCCATTCGGAACTAAAATTACATTTTAAAATTCCCTGACCTTTCCAGGTACATTGGCAACCCTACAGATGGCGTTTAACAAACACTACTCCATGTAATCTAGGTTTATAAGGACGTGAATATAAAAACATTTTACTATTTAAAATTTGGTTTAGCCGTCAATTTCCAACATTGATTATAATCAGCTAGGCTAATAGGCAAGACACCATCTTAGACCCAAGTCACCCTGCGACTTCTAACGCCTATAATTCAGGTGACAACGCGTAATTTAAAATGTGGTTTGGCCGTCAATTTCCAACATTGATTATAATCAGCTAGGCTAGTAGGAAAAACACCATCTTAGACCCAAGTCCACCAGCGACTTCTAACGAATAAAATTGAGGTGGCCGGTTGACAAGAACTGAAAACGCGCTGTCTCAAACACAAATCGTCTGTAGCAAAGACCATCGCAAGAAGGCCAATTCCGAAAGTCCCAGAAGCTGAAGAGACAGGCGCCAACATACCAAAAACTTCTTCCGTAATTTCCTCAACGATTTCTTCTTCTTCGTCGGTGACTTCGGATCCTCTTAAGATGCGCCTGATGGTCTTGCGAATGGTCTTAACTTGGGGACCCCTCTTGGAGGACTTCCCGTCGATGGTCCCCAAAATATCCAGCAACTTCCTTCTACTCTCAAGCAGCGAATTGCGTCGAGCGACCCTCTTACCTTTGCCTTCGATGTCGTCCAACTGCCGCATGGAAATGCAGCGTTTGGGGCGGGTGAGGGTGGGCCGGCGCTCGTCGTCCGTCAAGTAGTGGACGCCCTCCGCGTATTCCGCGTCCGAACAGGGCCCGGACAACCTGAGGCCCAAGTGCAGAGGGGGAGGCGGAGGCAAGGTCGGCTCCGTCGCGTCCAATTCGTTCCAGTCGTGTTTTCGATAGTCTTTGGAATAATGATGGACGACGAAATCTTCCCGTTCCTCTACTTCCGGTTCCGGTTGGTTCTCGACGCGGTCGCGTTGCTGTTGCTTCCTCAGGCTGGATTTGAGCGGCGTGTCCTGTTTGGGGGCGTGGATGACGACGGGGTTGTTCGTGTCGTCGGTGCTTGTCGACCATTTTTCGCTCTGGACGCAACAGTTGGAGCAGAAGCAAGAGTCCGAAGACTGCGCCTTGCAGGAGAAACTGTCCATGCTGCTGTAGCCTTCGCTGTCCATTAACGACGGCAAGTGAGACTTGTCAAATTTGTGGAAGCCATTTGAGCGAGGGAATTTCTTGGTAACACCGCCTGCAATTACGCAAATGTTCCATTGTACACGCTACAACCTTTTGTAGCTGGTTCATCACTGTTTTTTTCAATTAATTTTTTTAGTCATGCAAAACTTATGAAACTAATCCGTTGAAACCCAACAAAATTCAATCAAATACCCGCATGCGGTCAAAGGTGAAAAAGTTCTAAAATCTTGCAAAGTAAGGATTTTAATATTGCAGCCATCAAAACAGACACCATTTCCACTTAGAAACCCGCCTAAATAAGTCGTAGAAACCAAAGAATTCTAGGTTCTTCTCATACAGAAAAGTATTACCAATAGTCAGTTACGGAAATCAGAGTGTACTGCATGCCGTTCGCCCACAGATAAATCAGAAAGTGTACTACATGCCATTCGCCCACAGATAAATCAGAGTGTATTACATGCCGTTCGCCCACAGAGAAATCAGAAAGTGTACTGCATGCCGTTCGCCCACAGAGAAATCAGAAAGTGTACTGCATGCCGTTCGCCCACAGAGAAATCAGAAAGTGTACTACATGCCATATGCAAATAGAAAGGAACTCAACCATATAGAAATCGAAGTATAAAGATGTGTGGATGAGAATATCCGAGGCACCAGCATAAAACGACTTTTAATTCCCTTTTTATAGCTGTCCGGGTACCAACGGTGGTGGAAAGCAACGCGTCGCGAGTCCACATACACTATTACCGCGTTAAACTCGACAAATTTATGAAAAGGAAAAATCGAAGAACCCTGTCGTTAAAGAATACACAATGGTTCCGGGTTTTCACAGAGTACCACACGCTACGATCGAACCCGCCTCCACTTGGTTACAATTCTCGTCTCGCACAGAGAGGAGCCAGGTTCGACCCAAGCTACTTTCGCTGCGAGACTAGAGTGGTAACCACTTTTCCAGCCGAAATAAAAAGCAGGAAATTATTTAATTCAATCCAGAAGGCGACGTACCTTTTCCGCTGTGAGTATTGTTGATCGGGGAATCCTGGTGGCGCCTTTCCAGCTGATGTCCGTTGGTGACACTGGCGTAGTAGCCAGAGTCACCGTTCAAAAGCTGCTTCTTTTCCGCGGCCAAGGACAGTTCCTCGTTGTCCTTCTCGACGTAGGCGTCCAAGGACAAGCAGCGCGTACTGTTGGCTTCCTCGGAATTCCTGAAGTCATCCTCTAGGTAGTCCGGCTCTTCGTGTCCTGCGCGTGTTTCTTCAATGTCTCCGTGACCTTCGCCGTGGATGGCGCGCTCCGAGAGGAATTGGTTGGAGAACGGTGTCCTTTTCAACTTCAACTGAGCCCACATTGGTCGCGGAGATGATGCCTCGGCACCTCGTTCTACCAAAAAGGTAACGATCAATTAAACTTTAAACGACAACGATCAATTTAACCAAAATGGCATTGGCATAAAAAGGGCGAGTCATTTATGATTTAACGTCTTAAGGTACTAAAACAAATGACATGGTAACGTCGATCTCGCGAAGAGGTTAAACCGGTTTAAACTGAACTAATTAAACTTACCAATTTACAAATTCCTTCTCTAATCCCAATCCCATCAAATAGGCATTAATAGCGGTTTAAAAATTAGTTTAGTAACAAAAAGTGAGAATAAATTAGTATATATTTAAGTTAATTTAATTATTTTCGGTTTAGACTAACCCACAACCAACCGTAATTAGTAAAATTAGTTGAATTAATTAAACCAATTTTTCTATGGCATTAGCCTGGGATTAATGGAAGCGTTAAAGAAGTATTTCTTGACGGGAATTTTGCTAGTTTTGTCCTTAGAACGTATAGAATCATTTTTGGATGATTTGTCTGAAAAAAATTGACATTAAATATTACATAAAAAGGATAAAAATTTAATTCCTCCGGAACATGGGGACAATTACGTAAAAACGGCAAAAATTAATCGACCAAACAATAGGGATAATTAATCGACCAAACAATAGGGATAATTGTAACTAAGAAATCTTTAAAGGGACCCGCTTAAGTTTTATTTAACACGGAAGGTGTGGCTTAAAACAAAGCCTTTACTGGCTGAATGGTATGGTGGGACTCGCGAATGGTGCAAAACAACCTTGGCTGTCTAATTTAATTAGATATAATCATGATGAATGTACTCATGTTCTAGCTTCCGTGGCTGTCAATGTCAGTGCGAAATTGCCCGATTTCATTCAAAAAAATTTCAACCAAAATTACAATAAAATTCCCAGGCAGTAGAAAGTGGCCAAGCCTTTGTAGATAGAGCTGAAATTATGCAATATATGCTTGGTTGCTAATTCAAACGTTAGACGAACCTTGAAGAAATCCGAAACCTTTGATGTTAAACCGGCTCTTCGCGTTACCGTAATTACCATTGTCTCAAGAGGAAAGCTCCCGGATTTTTTTAAACTCGTTATTTAAATGCCTAATTCGAATATCCATTCTCAATGTCACTAAATATGTTTTTTTGGGAGTTATATGGTTAATTTATCCTAGGGTAAGCTTAGTGTAGTCTATATCTATGATCTAATCGCTATTCGTTAGTGCAGATACACCGCTGTGATGCGTCAATAGATAACAATTTCTATGGCGAAACAATCCTATTATCTGAAACTTTTTTCGTGTCGTTTTTGTAGTTTTAAAAAACATTTATAGATTATTTATATTAACGACAACGTTTTCGCAACGCGAAATGGCTGTATGCCTAATCGCACACGTAAGTTATGCTAATCACAAAAAAATTCGTTTTTTTTATCTCGCCGAAATGTTAAAGTTCATATATAATATCCTAAACATAATTAAATTTCGTTAGAACCAAACAATAGCCGCTTTCTTAACAAATGTTGAATTATAGTCGACGCGGATTCATATTTCCTCGTTTCGTTACTATCCGCTCCAGTAAAAGTCTGGCGAGGTGCCTAAGGAACCGTGTGCAGCGGGAAATAACAAAACGTCTCGTGTAGATTATACTAAGCGCTGTACTTTTTAGAGGTCACCAGCCATGCGCTGAAGAACGCATTCCCACCTTATAAACATGTCATTTACCGTAATCTAAAAACAAAACTCCTCAATTGGGATTCAGAATTACGTTTTTCCGGCAGTGAATATTTAAAAGGGTTACGCGGTCCGAATGGCTGCGAAAAGGAAACTTTGGTTCGACAAATTTATAACCCCCTATCCCCACCCTCCGTGTTCAATTACGTTCGAAATTACCATAAAAATAAATGACTTAGATTGATGTGGTTGCATAAAGACAGAAAAACGAACCAGGAATGTTTATATTTATACATAGGGAGAATGACTGTCGTAGAGGCTTAGGTAATGATAAAAATAGCGTGAACTGGCATAGCCAAGGCCTACCTAAAGATTCCCAATCGACACTGGACTTCTTGGCTTTTTTAGGCCATTCGGAAGGTTTCGTATTAGGTCGAGACGACTCGGATCGCTTCGGTTCTTTTCGTTTATTTTCGGAAGCGCTCGGAGATTCGGCTCGACGAGGGTTATTTCTCTGGGAGGTTCCACTCGGGGAACTGTGCTTGCGACTACTTCGCCCCAATGAGTCTTTGGTCGAACGGGTACCTTGATTGGGTTTAGAAATCTAGTTTAGTTTAAGATTTAAACACCGATTAGTTTAGGTTTCGTAGGGTTAAAATATATTAGTTTATATTTTCGTATGATAGTTTAAATTAGTTCAGGTTCGATTAAAATTATTTAGTTGAGATTGGATTCAAATATTAGTATAAATATAATAGTTTAGTTTGGCTTTAGATATGTTAGTTTATTTTAGAGTAGATTGTATTTAGAAAGTTTAGTTTAGAGCAGATTATATTTAGAAAGTTTAGTTTAGAGTACATTGTATTTAGATAGTTTAGTTTATAGTAGATAGGATTTAGATAGTTTAGTTTAGAGAAGATAGGATTTAGACAGTTTAGTTTAGGTTGGATATCCACTAATATATTAGTTACATCTACAATTAAAGTTCAGTTTCGATTTAGTTAGATTTAGCTATATTAATTTAATTTGAATTTAGACTGTTAGACATGTTTAATATAGGTTGTATTCAGTGCCGTAACTAGGGCGGTGCCAGCGGTGCCCAGGCACAGGGCGCAGACCCTGGAGGGGCGCAGAAATGACCAGACTAGGACCCAGTTTTGGCAACACTGCATTTTTCAAGGGCGCAGTTATAGAAGCTCGCACCGGGCGCATAAAAGGCTAGTTACGGTACTGGTTGTATTTAAACATGATTTTAGACATATGCCTACATAAATTTTATATTACTTTTAGATCACATTTAAACAAATTCGTTTAAATTATATAATGAATACTTTAGTTATTACGGGCTAATTCTTTTAAAACAATGCTTAACAACAATGTAACATTTTTCATTTAAATTGTAATTATACCATCGTCCAGCATTATTTAAAATTTTACTTTATAATACACTACTGGGTAGCATTGTTTAGTAGAAGCCTTGGTAAGAACGTGTAATCCTCTTTTTTAGGTTTAACGCTTTGTTTTGTTTATTTCTACGAAACCTTGATATTTTAGTAATTTTAAAATGACCAAGGCCCGACGATTTTCGGCAAAAGGACGCAAAAATAAAGAACCTTCTACGAACAATGTATTTATTAACGAACTCATTCATCTTTTTTGGAAGAAAAAATAGCAGAGCCTAACTTTAAAATAATTAAAATCATTAGGTGCAAAACGGAAATTGAAAAATAATAAGCAGTTTTCGGTTACTGGCGGCTCGAACCAGGCCTTGTTTTAAGATCAAGGTTGACCCACAAAAATCATTCTCAATAATGGAGCGTATGTAATTAAAATATTTCATTGAAAATCTAAAAAGCTATTAAATATGTTTACGGAGCTCGGAATATTGTCGTTAATGGATGAATGAAATAATTTTATTCCTGCTTTCCAGCGCTATTGATAGGCATAGTGCTGCCATCTAGTTGATGAACATCTAACTACTTGTAAATTCATCATGTCTTTCAATGATGTCGAATTTGTTTATATTTGGGTTTTGGAATGATATTTTAAACATTGAAGGTTCTTTTGAGATTTTGAATATAGACGGTTCTTTTGAGATTTTGAATTTAGACGGTTACGTTTTGAGATTTTGAATATTGAGGGTTCTTTTTTGAGATTTTGAATATAGAGGATTTTTTTTTTGGAGATATTGAATATAGATGGTTCTTTTTTTGAGATTTTTAATATAGTGGGTTTTTTTTTTAGATTTTCAATATAGAGTTTTTTTTTAGATTTACAATATAGAGGATTTTTTTGAGATTTTGAATATAGAGGATTTTTTTTTGAGATATTGAATATAGATGGTTCTTTTTTTGAGATTTTTAATATAGAGGGTTCTTTTTTTTAGATTTTCAATATAGAGGTTTTTTTTTAGATTTACAATATAGAGGGTTCTTTTTTGAGATTTTGAATATAGATGGTTCTTTTTTTTAGATTTTCAATATAGAGGTTTTTTTTTAGATTTACAATATAGAGGGTTCTTTTTTGAGATTTTGAATATAGATGGTTCTTTTTTTGTGATTTTGAATATAGAGGGTCCTTTTTCAGATTTTGAATAGAGGGGTTTCTTTTTGGAGATTTTGAATAGAGGGGTTTCTTTTTGGAGATTTTGGATATAGAGGGTTACGTTTTGAGATTGTAAATATAAAGCGAGTTACATTTAGATATTTAATGTTTTGAATTTGTATATTTTTCTAAATTTTTAAGATTTCAAAAGTAGTCGCAACAAGGATTTAAGAATTTGAATATTATGACTGTTGATAGGTATTTAGTTGAATAATTTTAGGATTTTGAATAAAGAACGGCAGTTAAGATATGTAAACTACCGACCGATAGTGCTGCCATCTTTGTAGTGAACAGAATAGGCGAAATAGCTCACCACTTTCGGGGCTGGCATTTCGGCTTTTCCTGTGTTTGGACGACGTTGACGTCACTCTCGGGGGCGTGTTTTCACCGCTGGAGCTCCTTTGTAAAGAGGAGCTTCGGTTCGAAGTTCCGTTTCTGTCGGGAGATGGCGTCCGCGACTTACTCATACTTTTTATACGATTAATGATCTTGTACGCTTGAAGCTGATAGTCGTCCTCCTCCATTCCGTTCTGCTCCAAATCCACATTTTTATTCTTGTTGTTTTCGAAGACGTCGCCATCTGTGAAATAAAAAATTTCGTATTTTTGACATCTGTTTAGAAAAAACGTTTAAGTCTTAAAGCAAATGTCGGCTCGACGTAGCTCTTTTTTTGCAACAGATGTCGCTAGCGTCGAAATCAAAACAAGATGCTTAAGCAACATTTTGATCCAAAAGGCGGGACATAAAAGTACCCCTCGCGTTGATTGGCTCGTTTGTAAATTTGATAATAACTTCAATTATAGTAATTTTTTACAATATATTTTATATGAGATATTTAATTTGGGTTAAAGTCCACTAAGTTGTCTAATTATAATAATTATTAATAGTTCTCTGACGACGTTATCATTTGTAATTTTAAATTTTAGCTTTCCTTGTCATTAATAGGTGGCACCATGGACTAATTAACAACAGGGACGGTCCGGCCCGGGAAAAAAGTAAAAAGAACAAGCATCGACGCACTCTAGCGGTACTCGCGGGCATAACAGGAAATGCTTGTAAAGGCTGGTGATTCAAAATAACCGGGGGGGGGGGGGGGGAGAAAATAGGGAAAGAAGCTTCCTTGGAATTTAAAAGTTGAACCACGATATTACCATGCGGTGCTAATATATTAGTCTTTTAAATTAATCGTCGTAAAAATTTAGAATGTCGAGCTTTTCCGATCGTACATATAGTAAAATATTCTACTTACCGTCTGAAAGCAATTCCCAAATTTGTTACGGTGATTATTATTATCATAATATAATATTATTCATAAATATACATGATTGTACCAAGGCTTAATAGTTGTTTACCTTTTTTTGATGATGAATAATTTCCGAGATAATTTAGAATCTATCTTAGAATCGGAGGTGGAACAAATATCATTTAACTATACCAGTTATACTAAAATAATAACTATATAGTTATTTAACGTGATAACATGGATGGTTATGAGAGACGTTTGGGGTTTCCTTTGTAAACAACAATCTGAAAATTCAAATCACAACCGCTAAAACCGTTAAAAATCTGTTTCCTGTTTATGACGTTTGAATCACCAGGATAAAAACTAATTGCCTGGCAACGCTGCTGAACGCGTTAACACTTTTTTTTTGGGTCTTTATAGGGAAATGTTATAGATCTGGGCCGTCCCTGTTGTTAATTAGTCCATGGTGGCACGACCTCCAATAATGTCGTTTCTTCGAAGAATCGGATAGATTCATTGCCATCTCTAATAACAATTGCTTTATAATAATATAGGTGGCGTTGATAGAGCCGACAGTTGCTTTAATATAATTTTATATTTTATGAACTTAATAGTTGATGATGGATATTAAAAAAAACCCCAATAATTTCGCTTATAATAATAATAATCATCATCTACTAAGTTAATACCCAAGGCACCACCTTAGGCCTAAGTAATGTATTTGCAATGTACGATTTGACCTGTTTCTTGAGCCTTGGCTTTCCGCCCTCAGAAACTGGTCAGACAATGCTTTTTTAAGTTAACATAGTGACGTCAAAAAACCGTCAGCCACATCGAGACGAAAATCTGCCGCGATAAGCATTCCAAGTAGAGGTATGGACCCTTTATATTATGTTACTTATGGTATAATGAACTAATTTATATTCTAATTTTTATTTTACACTACCAAGGGTTAAGGGAAATAATAACGGAACACTTAATAGACTAGTCCAGTAGTCCGTTCTCTGAACATAAAAGGTTCTTGATCCAACCAAATGGGAACTTACTGGTTGGAGGAATTTCCATCCCGAACATGGTGAAGCTCTTGGGCGCTTCCGATTTAACCTCCCGGTTGCCGTTGATCAGGAAGCGGACCTTCTTCTTGCTGGTCTGCGTGTCCGAAGTGGAATCGGCGGCTTTCTCCTCGTCCTGGTCACTTCCGGAAGTGGAGGCGAGGACGTGCAGGTTGCGGTCGTAGCTGGCGGATCTCCGGTATTCTCTGTTCTTGCCGTGACGAGCGCGGTGAGACTCCACCGGGTTTCTGGAAGACCTGGAAGGCGAGTCCGTGTAGCCTCCGGAGGTTGGAGGTCGTGATGAACCGCTTAAAGGTCGTGTTGGCGGATCGTGGTTTACGTTACCCAATTCCAACATTGAAAGGGGTCTTTCATTTTCTGCAACATAACCAGAGGTACAATCATGTCATTAATCAGCTAGGCACCTCCTTTAGCCCAAGTCATCAATTAATAAAAAGCATGGATTAATTAACTAAGGGATTTTCCACGGGCTCAAAAATATCGAAGTTGCTTGCTACGAACGCCACCTATTAGCGAAAAGCGCCAATAGCTGAAATTTAATTTTTACCGATACAAACAACGCACACGGGAAAATCCGAGACACGCGGGAAAAAATGAAAACTTGTATCCGGTTTTATCGGTAAAACGGTGATTTGCGCATGCGCGGCTAAAATGATTTCGGAACAGTCACTAACGGCGGTGGAACATCCCTTAGTTCATTAATCCATGCACAAACTACATATGTAAAAACATTTAAGGGAATTTTCTATTTAAATTAATTAAATCATTACCCTTTCATTTTTATTCTAATACAATTATTACTGAATAATCTTGGTTGGTATTTAAGCATGCGCAGATACCGATTTTTGACTATCACTGAGAAACATCATAATAATAATCAGCTAGGCACCACCTTAGGCCTAAGTCATCATGCGACTTTTAAAGCCATTAATTCAGGTGGCCGGGTTACAATGCGTAGGAGGGTGGTGGAAAGCCCTGCATGCCACGCGATCGAGCCAACAGCTCCCTACACTCACTATAGCCACCAATAGATGGCAACCATAGTCCAGACGACTGGCGTTTCGCCTAGATTCTGGAAGATGCTGTCACCTAGAACCACCTTCCAGAAGCTTTTGGTAAGTGTTTTTTGCCAGAACCGAGACTCGCATCGCTTAGAGTATACTTGGAAGCCACGTACCTTTCCTTCTGTGTCCACTTCTAAGGATGACCGGGCTGGCCGGTCGCCCCTTCGTCTTCGAGGTGGCACTGGGCCTTGGTAAGTCTTCAATGACAATCTCTTTCTCAGTCCAAGGGGTTCGAGAAAGTCCCGTCGATTGGGAGCGTCTCTGCTTGTTCTTGCCGGCTTCCGGTTTGTTGGAGCTTCGTCCTCGGCTATCACATTGGCTCGTTTCCGGGGCTGGGGCGGCGGACTCGCATTCGGGTGAGGGTTCCCGGCGAGAAGCCCTGACCTTCGACAGAATGTTCTGTATCACATGCGCTTCGTTCTCGGGCGTTTTCGAGTCTTTGCCCGTTGTACTTGTGGTTCGCGGGATTCTGGACGTACTCGTGGTCGCGTTGTCTTCCCTGGTTTGAGCGACGCAACTCGTCGATTTGCTTTCCATGACCTTGGAACGACCTTCTGTGTCGCTCGAGTGTTTCGGTTTGCGGAGTTTGACTTGAATACCTACAGAAAGCAATAATAATAATCAGCTAGGCAGTGTTGGGCATTTTCGTCAAAGAGCCGCTCAGCTCATTCACCGCTAACATTCGCTAGCGTAATATCCGCTCACGCTCACGCATTTTTGAGCGGTAAAATAAGCGCTCCTCTCTTTTCGCTCTTCTTTGAGCGCTGAAATTGGCACTCCTCTCATTTTCGTTTCGCGCTCTTAAAAAAAACATTTTGCCGCTCAATTTCGCTCATAATAACAAAAGCGCTCACAATGAGAGGAGCGGTGCCCATCACTGCAGCTAGGCTGATACCCTAGGCACCACCTTAGGCCCAAGTCATCTAACGACTTTTAACCAGTAGCGGCGCTAAGGGTGGGCTGAAGTGGGCTTTAGCCCCCCTGCATTTCAGAGAGGGGCCACTTATTTATATTAAAAGGGCCACATATTTATAATTAAGAGGCCACATATTTGCATTTATGAATTTTCTTTATCTCTAGAAATTGGATTTATTGCCAAGAAACGTTTTTCTGGACAAAAATCTTTCAAATTCAATTCGTTTACTCAAGAAGATAGTAGACCATAAAGAGATAGATTTGGGAGGAAGGGAGCAGAAATAGGGACTTGGCAGCATGACGTAGATAATACGTCACCCATGCTTTTTACAATTGGAAAAAAAGGTATACCAGCATGGCGGCCATGGCCAAAGGTACGGCGTGACGTCATGCTGAATGGACAATAGAAAGAAAAGAAAAGGGGAAATTAGGGAAAAACCCCAGACATGCTCGTGTCCCCTCCAGATCGGATATAAGGTCAGTAGGGGGTCCAGTAAAGGTGACGAGAGCTGCTTGCTCTTCTCGCTTCCTGGAAAATTTTCGTTTTTTTCGGTTATACCACTTTTGCGAAATATGGTTAATCCAAGGTTCCCGCTAAGGGCTACAAAATACTTAGCCCACCTGTGAAAAAACCTTAGCGCCGCTACTGCTTTTAACTCTAGAGAAACCTCTTTTAACCATTATAATAATTTATTGGGATTTCTAGTGCTAAACTAATCAGCAAAACTATAATAGCGAAGATGTTTGCTAGTTTATTTTATTAGCCCTATAATAGATTACTCTAAATACGTTTATCAGTTATCAGTTCAGCTGTACCGAAAGTTTTCATCGCGCTGATTTGCATCGGGTTAAAAAACATTTAGTTTTAAAATTTTAATTTATAGCCTTTTTAATTTGGAACCATTTCACTAAATCATTGGTTCTCGAGATTAACTTTGAATGACCTTGAGCCATGAGTTGAATGTCATCAGAGTTTAAAAATTCTAAAGACCCCTACCAGATGATAATGTCTAACAAATTTTGATACTCTAGCATGAGTAATTTAAGTTATTAGCCCTTCAACCTGGTCTCTGGTACACTATTTTCATCACAACATTCTTGTTTTGCCTAAAATCCCTCGACTTGTTATTGCTGTAATTAGGTATGATGAAAGCTATTTTACGGGGAACACTTTTCTAATTGAAACCAACTTTTATCTCTAAGGATTCTCGAGAAAAATTTGAATGACCTTGAGTACGTGGTTCAAGGTCATTAAAATTTTCCGTTTCAATTGCCCTCCCGGCACAAGGTACGTGACCTGAAAACTGGATCGTTTTTTGTTTACACACTGTATATCGCAATGTAAATATTGTAATTTTTATATTAAAGTAATTATAAATTTACTTATAGTTAGTAGTTATTACCACCGTATAAACCCTTAATGCGTTAAATCCTCACGACACTATAGTTAGAGAGAAAGACAACCCCACTTCATGAGTTAAATCCTCACGACACAATGGTAAGAGACAAAGACCACGCCAGAGTAGCTTACCAATATTGTGCGATTCCTCGACGTCCTTAACGACTTCCTTCTCGGGCATCACGGGCCTCAAAGCCTCGATCTCGTCCCAATTGATGGTGCTGTTCCGTTTCTTCTCCGCGATGCGAATCCACTCGGGCTCCTCCTTGATGGAACTCTCAACTGCTTCGGCGGGCCGTGGCCGGTTCGGCGAAGGCACTCGACCGAAACGCGGAATCGGAGTGTCTTTGCGAACGGGCACTTGAGCCCGCTCTCGCGACTCCGAACAGGTTTCGCTTCTGGTTTCAGTCTTCAGAGACAAGTTCTCTTGGAAGGTACTCGCTTCCTTGTCCAGACTGCGTTCCGACGGCCAGTTTTGCAAGGAGATTGGTTCGTGGTAAGTGTCCGAACGCGAAGATCCGGGAGGCTTCGAGCCTACGGAATATCGGACGCGGGTTAAACCAATTGCCTCAATCCGGGACTGAAGGCTCGGAATGTATCATTTCCGGGTTCGTACAAAATTTCCGGAATTTAATTCCCTGGCATTTCAATGTTTTCCCTGACCAAATTACGAAATTCCCCCGACCATTTTTGTTGAATAATTGAATGGTTTGAGGTAAAATATTGAAAAACCATTTCTTATGTACATCTTTCAAAAATTTATTTGTCTGATTTTTTTGGGGGTCATTTTAAAATTCCCTTACTTATTTGGACCATTTTTCAAATTCCCTGACTTTTCCCTGACATTTTGAAACATTTTTAAATTCCCTGACTTTTCCAGGTCGTGTACGAAGCTTTTGTCCCATTGGGTCGATTCTTATTCAACCGAATCCCATTCGACCGTCATTTTGTTGGCTCACCAGTGAAAGCATGAAACCTAACCTAACCTAACCTAACGAAATAAACAGATTTCAATTTTATATTACTTTTTCGAATAAATGGGATTGCAAAATTAGAATTCGATCAATTGGGAAAGTATATTTTTTGATTCGATCCATTGGGAATTCGACCCAATAGGATTCTATCCAACGGGAATATACCGTGTACGAACCCTGAATTTACAAATTTCACCCAATTTTATTGCTAATTGATATCACAACCGAATGAAGGCACTGCCATGGTTAGATAGAGCACAGACCACCTACCTCGAAATAGGGGTAATTTTCTTTTTAAGAAAATAGCGAGTGAAAGTTTTTTATTTTACGAAATCAAAATAAAAAAGTCGTGCTTCTACAATACATTTTTTATTACTCGTCTTCGAACCTAAAAACTTTATCTACTTGCCGTTAGATGGCGCCACAACACATTCGAAACATTTACTACCAGCGATACATGTCCCTCTTGGGGTAGGTGGTCTGTGTATAGAGGAAACTAATACCAATCGAAAGATGTCTCAATTAAGTTTCTATCGAGTGCCATTGAGAAGATACCACCAAAACTAACAGTCTTTAATCCTCTATAACTAGAAGCAATGATGCTAAAATTAATTTTGTAAAGATTCTATTGATTGATCTATGCTGGTATTAACAGAAATTTAGTAACAAATTTAAAATATCTGACGTATATTGGTTATACAATATAAGACCTTGTTTAAGAACCTAACGTTATTGGTGTAGCGAAAGGGGTGTTATTCAATCGTGGAATCTGAAATGGTCTGATCGAAAGACACAACCACTCACCCAAATTTTCCCAGTCTATGACCTTGCGACGATCAAGGTCAATCTTCTTGAGCCATTCGGGCTTGCTTTCGATCTTGTTGAGGTTAGGCGAGGGCGTGAACCGGTGACCAGTGGGCGAACTGCGCCTGCTGGTCACTTCGACGGGGGTCTCCTCTCCGTGTTCGGTTCTTTGGTTCTGTCCGCGAGTGGCTGCTATGATGCGCTCCGTCTCCGCGTCGCCGATGACGGACGCTGGTCGAATCTGACCGCCGCTCTTGGCCGGAGACGCGCTGGTCGACATGACCAACTCCCTTATTTTGGAGCGCGACGGGGAAGGTGACGCCGCGGGCTTGCCACGACGGTCCCAGGTTTGGATCTGTACCCGTTGCCGCAGGTTCGGGTTCCGGCGACTGGGTTTGACTGGAGGACTTCCGCCACAGGAGTCCTCTTTGGAAGAGTCTACGATTTCAAAGAATGGATGTTTGGATTAGGGAAATTTACTAAATGGTTTGCTCATTTTTTTTTAATAAAATTTAAATTAAAAACCTTGATTTTAATAGTTTTTTTATTTAAATCAGCTTTTTATTTTAACTGATTGTTTATTTTTAATTTATTAAATAATTTAGGTCTATTTTCCTGGAAAATTCATTTATAAATCTCGCATGCATTGGAGATGATAACTAAATTTTAATAATCTTAATTAAATTTAACTACTAGTTGTAATTTTGTTTGATCCGAATTGTAAAGGCTACAGAAAATACATATGTACATTTTTCATAAATATATAGCAGTATAGTAGGTGATTTAAATCAGCGAATTTTTCACAAGCCTGGGAATCAGACAAGCCACAGGCCTGGGAATCAGACAAGCCACAGGCCTGGGAATCAGACAAGCCACAGGCCTGGGAATCAGACAAGCCACAGGCCTGGGAATCATACACACGGAACCCTTTCCCAACTAACCGTTAGACTTGGTAGAGGACACGTCCAAGGACGAAACTGAGGAACATCGGTCTTTAAGTTTCGGTGAGGCGTCTCCTTTGACGATAGTGTTTTTGGTTGGCGAGTCCATCGGAGGAAGACCGAATTCAATTTTGCTGGAGTGGAGGCCTTCCCGAGTGGACACCGAGCGACTGACCAAAGCGGAATGACCATTGTGGGTGGGCGGAGGCGGCGGAGGGTGGTTGGGCTTGATGAACACGACGGTATTGCTCCTGGCTGGCGTACTGCGACTGTTTTGGCCAGATGGCGAAGTCACCGATATGCCATGAGGCGACACTGTAGTACCTGAAAGGATTAAAATGTATTCACGAACCCCAGGTACATTTGGGAACACACTGTAGTCTTATGTCGTTTACCATTCTTCCTGGTGCGCGTGGCGTCTTCAGTCTTTCTTTCGGGCGACGAGCTACTGTCTCTCAGGAAGCTTCTGTTCGTGTTCGAAGGCGGGGACGTTTTCTTGGTGGCTATTCGGACTTGGACGCCGGCGTGGCGACTGCCTTCTTCTTCTTCGTCAATTTCATCCTGACGATGCAAACGATTATGGTTTGACGCCGTAATAAATGCATTGTCTGAAAACGAACCAATGACTTTATTAGTCACAAGCAACCCGAAATTACTATTAAATTAAAAAAATATAACCGAATTATTCTATAATTATATTTGTCTTTACAAGTATACCACTTTTGTTTCGTATCCAAAATCGCCTTGCCCAACTTTACAAATTTCCCCTCTTTGAGGTCAAATATAGATAATTTTTTATTTATATTAGCCAGAATGTATTTATTTATAACTAAGGTGTGGTTGATTAACCAATAGGTTGAGTAGCTTAAGCCTAGGGGTTTGCACCTTGCCAAGCTTTAGGGGGACCCGAGACTAGGCCAAAGCAAGGTCAAAGAGCAATAACTATGCTGAGACGATCAGTGGCCATCATGTTCGAAGTTCCCACCGGCACGAGCAGGGGGAAGGAAATACGTCACTGGAATGCACTTCAGTCGCGTCGGAAGACGACAGTTTTGGGGCACCAATGAGATACCGGGCTGGGTTGATTTGTTTTAAAGGGGAAGAGGTTACTGTTAGAGCTAGGAGCACTGCCCACACAAGGAGAACGCAACCCGTCATTGGTTTGACGCTTTAGCGCCTGCTGCCGTCGGAAAGGGAAAACTCGGAAATTGTCTCCCCCCCCCCCGCCCGTAAAACGTTCAGCGTAAAGGCTCGTCCAATGAAATTTGTACACAACACTGGGGTAGCTTGTTTAAAGGCTAGCCAGGGTTGGCAAGAGCCAGCCAGACTAGATTAAACCACCCTTTATTAAGCCGGATTTAACCACCAAATAAAATCCATGGTTAAAACCACTTTTTTTTTATAAAAAAAATTGAGAAATTAATTAGAAACATTGACAAAACTTAACCTTCACTTTTTGTCGCGAGTAATGAGAGCTAACATATAAGCAATTAGGGTATCTTAAAATTAATTTTGCGCGTGAAAATACGCTGCCATGTTAGGGTATAAAAGCGGGTAAATAAGTCTGCTATACCTCACAATGTAAAGGTACTGTCACGCGCAAAAACGTAATTTTTAAATCGGGAAATTTGAGCAATGAGGGCTTGATATAAGGAATTTGATCATTTTTATTAATAGTTTTAACCGGTTTAAACCACCGGTTACAGCCGGTTTTAACCATACTGGATTTTTCAATTTGAAAAAAAGC
Source organism: Leiobunum rupestre (assembly GCF_980474605.1). Lineage (NCBI taxonomy): Eukaryota > Metazoa > Arthropoda > Arachnida > Opiliones > Sclerosomatidae > Leiobunum > Leiobunum rupestre. Next base: position 51,408,894 of record NC_143385.1, on the reverse strand, counting down.
CGGTTTTTTGCCAACCCTGCCTAGCTGCGTTCTCCTTGTGTTTGTTGCTCCTAGGTTAGAGCGTGAGAGGTAAATCATCTCAACATAGTAATTATTTACAAGTATTAATAAATACGGTCTTGATATGAGTAGGAAGGTGACTCTTCGGATTATATTTAAACCAAAAAGCAATTTAGTGCTACGGCGGAAACACAAACCAGAATAATAAAATAACTTAAGAAATATTACCTTCATTAAATTTAAAAAAATTAATTTCAATTCTCTGACGATTATCAAATTCTTAAAATTAAAGGGAATATAACCTCAGGTATTTGATGTGGAACACCAACGTTTGCAGCTCTGGCCGCTCTTGCCTTTGGCTTTAAAAATGTTTGGCGCCACTGTACAGGGTAATTTGAAATTCATAAAGATTGCTTAGCAGGTTATATTCCCTTTAATTGACCCAAAACAAAACCTTAGGCCCAAGTCATCGAGCGACTTTTAACGCCTTCAATTCAGGTGGCCGGGTTAAATGGTGTAGGAGGGTTGTGGCAAGCCCTTCACGCCACGCGAGCCAACAGCTCCCTACACTCACTACTACCACTTTCCTCAACAAGTTTTTATTTAAGGGGAAACCGAAGAACTAGTAATAGTTAGTCGAGGGAGCTGTTGGCTCGCGTGCCATGCAGGGCTTGCCACCACCCTCCTACGCTTTGTAACCCGGCCACCTGAATTAATGACTTAGGCCTAAAGTGGTGCCTTGGGTATTAGCCTAGCTGATTATTATTAAAAGTGAAGTCTCCCTGATTGAAATTCAAAGCTAGCTAAGTTGAATCCGCTCATGGCTTCACCTCTATCCTGAAATGACAAATCCTCGATGTTCTCCTCGAAGGAATCACTCCTGACGAATGGGCGGATCATGATGTGGGTAGGGCCTTCGAGCCTCTCAGTCTTGGCGGGCGGCGCCGAGCGGAACTGTCCGAAGGGGATGACGGTGGGCGAGTGCACTCCAAACTTGCTCTGTTCCGCGTGGATATCCTCGACGCTCTTGGCCGGGCTGATCCTGGCGCCCAGCGGCTCCTTCAGAGTGATGCTGACCACCGTGGGCGCCGAAGTCCTCCTCTCCGAATAGGGCTTGCCCAGCTCGCTGGACACTTCGCTCGAGTGGTCGTCCGCGTCCGAGGACGACGTCGAGTCGGAAGAGATTCGGACGGTGCTGGTTTTGGAGAACGAAGACATGTTACGAGTCTCTGCAAATAACAGGAATGGAGTTCACATTAAAATTAAATTGGTAACAGCGGCGTGGTTCGCGAAGAGCAACAGCAACAATTTTTTAATATGTAAGACGACAAAATACTAAAGATGGACTTATAATGGTAATAGAAGCTGGATTTTATTGACGCGTCCTGTCAGTAATGAGATACCAAAGTACATTATTTATGTCGTCTTAAAGCAAGTGTTGGCTCGACGCAGTGGCGTATCCAGAAATTCGTCCATGGTGGGTCGAAGTATGTGGATGTTAAGAGGGGGTCAAGAATGGGGTGGAAAATTAGTACAGTCAAAGGTAGGTCCAAAGGGGGGGGGTCTGGACCCGGTAACCCATCCCTTGTCTACTGGCTAGACGTGTACTAGCTCTTTTTTTCAACAGATGTCGCTAGCGTTGACATAAAAACAAGATACTTAAGCTACATTTTGACCCAGAAAGGTAGGACATAAATGTACCCCTCGCGTTGATTGGCTTTTTTTTAAATTGGACGATAACTTAAATTATATTAATATTTCACAATATATTTTATATGGGATATATAATTTAGGTTAAAGTCCACTAAGTAGAGTATAAGTTGTGTAAATATAGTAATTATTAATTCTATTCACTATTTTGAATGTTAGCAGGGTGACCAGGGAAAAGCTTTGAAAATTTTATAAGAAAAATAGGAATTTTAGGGGCGAATTATAGGAAAATACAGGAAACTAAATAGGCGAATTATAGGAAAATATAGGAATCTAAATAGGCTAAATATAAAATAGGCGAATTATAGGAAACTAAATAGGCTAAGAAAAATATGGGAAAAATAATAAGGTAATTATTGCATATCGGTATACTTCCGACTCGAATCACCTAGAATATTGATAATGTTTTGTACACTGCTTTCTTGCATTATTGGATCACTTAGCGGATTTGTAAGGCTCGTATATTTCAAGGTTTTGTTTGAAAATGTTAGATGATGACACGTACAAAAAAGTTCTTTCATTTTCAAAAGACCGTGAAATTATAGGAAAATATAGGAAAATAGGTAAGAATAAAGGAAATAATAGGAAGGCATTCTAAAATATAGGAAATATAGGAAGTCTGGTCACCCTGTGTTAGCTTCCTTGGCCATTAATAGATGGCACCACGCTCATTTTTTCGGATAAATTCATTGTCATCTCTAATAACAAGGGCCTTATCATAATACAGGTGGCAATGATAGAGCCGACAGTTGCTTTAAAATGGGTAAGAAACGAAACGAATTTGCGTTATTAGTTAAAATTAGTTACCTGCACGAACTATCTCTTCTTCGCCAACACCCTCGTTGATTCTATTGGAACTGGACCAGATTTGTTCAGTGGACGAGTGGTTGTTGACCGGGGAATTTGACTGCGGGAGAATAACAAGAAGACATTAAACAAGAGAAACTTAGGCGAGCATTAAACGAAGACTGACTCTGGGCGTTGAGTTGTTATTGAGCAACTGCATGGGGAAGACCAGGACGGCGTGTTTGGGTGGGTGCTTCCATCCTCTGGTGGAGTCATCCTGGAGGTCGTCGTCTTTGTGGAGCTCTGACTCGCCGTGGACCAGCATGTCCTCTCGACCTTCGGGCTCGTCTCGGACGCTTTCGGAGCTGCGGACGTCATCGAGCAGATCCGAGTCGTTCGCTTCGACCACGTAGGGTTCCTTCGACTTGTTGGACGTGACGTACTCGTCGCTGTCCGTTGTTATCTTCTCGCTTATCTACGATAGATGGCGTTGCGTTAGTATCACTTTCGTCGCAAACACAGTTGGACTAACTGCTTTTCATATACTTCGAGAATAACGTATTTAGGATTACTGAGAACGTCAAGAGTAGATTGCGTTTTCGTAATAGGACATACAATAACAGGTTAACAGTAATAGTGAGTGTAGGGAGCTGTTGGCATGAAGGGCTTGCCACCACCCTCCTACGGATTGTAACCCGGCCACCTGAATTGAAGGCTTCAAAAATTCGCTTGATGACTTAGGCCTAAGGTGGTGCCTTGGGTATTAAGCCTAGCTGATTATTATTATTATTATTATTAAAATTCGAACTTCAAATAAAAACTTTGATATTCAAATGGCGACCGTTTCGCCATCTGTCGAGGACTACTAAAGTATAGCTTAATGTTTTTGGGTAATAATGAATTCATCATTTAAAGCAAGTATCTTCTCAACGTGAAGAAGCTCTTTTTCAACAGAGGTCGCTAGCGTCGAAATCAAAACAAGATGCTTAAGCTACATTTGGACCCAAAAGGCGGGTCATAAAAGTACCCCCCGCGTTGATTAGCTCGTTTGTAAATTTGACGGTAACTTAAATTATAGTAATTTTTACCAATATATTTTATATGGGATATTTAATTTGTTTAAAAGTCCACTAAGTAAAGTATAAGTTGTCTAATTACAATACTCTAAAATGGTTCTCTGACGACGTTATTGTGTCGCTATTTGGAATTTTAACTTCATTCGCCATTAATAGATGGCACCACGATCTCCAGTACAGTCGCTTTATCGAAGCATCTAATAGACTCATTGCCATCTCTAATAACAGGGGCCATTTCAAAATACAGACGCAATGATAGAGCCGCAACTTGCTTTAAATTATTTCTGGGTTCATACTAAAATCCACATTGATAAGCAACAATGGTCTTTTCACTACAGATTAAATTCAGGTGGCAATGATCGAGCCGACAGTTGCTTTAAATAATTTCCCATCACTAACTATCGAACGATAAAAAGTATTTCTTACAACCGCTAATAGATGGCATTAAAAAAATAGGGATAACGGTTCCTTTTTTCTTAAGTTCTCCGTAATTATAAATACGTTCTGGGTTGAAATAATTCGTGATTATGAAAACCTCGACGTTGGGTGACGTATCATTGTAATTGGCGTCGGAGGAACCGGAAATGGACCTCTCATCAAGTGTGTGGTCCCAGACTGAGGACACGAAGGACTTGAGCCCGGCCCTGGTCGGCGGGCGGCGATGTCCCAAGGAACCTTTCTGCGCTAACTCAGACTTTCCCTTCTGATGAGTATGGTCTAGGTTTGGTGTACTCTGAAAACGAAAATTAAATTAATTAATTAATTATAAAATACGTACTAGTGTACAACTTAAAATTAATTAACTTACGGTGTACTCTGAAAAAATTAATTTCATAATAAAACGCATACATTAACACTAGCGTGTAACTTAAAATTAACGAATTCATGTTGTACTCTGAAAAAATTAATTAATTAATTATAAAATGTGTACGTGAACCTAAACAAGCGTACAACTTAAAATTAATTAATTTAATTGTCTCAAATTTGAATGATTGTAAAAGTAGTTCTTTATGTTTAAATACTATAATTCAGTATTTTGCTCTCCGTAAGCCTTTGCTGAAATGTAAACAACAGGGTATTTCTAAGGGGTCATAACAAACCTGATAGTTAAGCAAATAATTCATAACGTGTAGATGAATTGAAATAACACTTGGTATCGCCAAAAGTAAAAATAGGCATAAATATGGCACTCCCTAATTTATTAAAGCTAATTTTGTCCTTGGTAGTAGTAATATCAATTTCGACCTATCCCATTTAAACTCTAGGGTGCTTTACTAAATCTTGATTGCTTAATAACTCTGATATTTTATAATTTTTAAACTTTGGTAGGTACTACGAACATTGAATAGAAATTAACCGGAATTAAAATATTTATTTACCAAAAGAAAACGTCTTATCAAAAATTCCTATATCGAAATTAAAACATTTCACGTATGATTTTAAACAAAAAATATATAGTTTTCCCTGACCGCGCCTAATTTTTGTCTCTTTTAAATGAAAGATGAACAACCTTTAGAAAAATATCGTCCATTTAAAACATTAAAATTATATTAGTTCTATTTTCCCTTTTTCTTCGAAAGTCAAGTTCAAGCGTGGAAGATTCACAATAGAAGAGCTATTTTGCTCCAAGAAAAAGAACCTTTTGTGACCATTCTTTTATAATAAAATACAATAAAACCAAGTTATCTCAGATTTGCTCTGAATCAAATTTGGGCGTATTTAGATTTGGAACAGATGGATCGAGCCGATAGCGAAATTCTGCAAATAACTCGCATTTTATACGAAAAAAGGGAAAATAAGCTTCTTTCAAGTTTGAAAAAAAGGGGCAGCTAAACAGATTAAAATGATATTCAGTGAAGCAAAAACGGCTTCAGAGATAAAACTAAAAATTCGGTCTATGAAGCCAGTTTTGCATCGTCATTTTTATTTAAAGGATTTAGGGCTATAGAGATGAATTTACGGAGCTCAAGATATTAGAGAATTGTTACCTTTTACAGTTCTGCGACGCCAAAAACTATAGAGCTAACGCCATGCGCTGACAACTTACAAGGAGACATCCCGAAGTGTAACCCACCGATTTTGTTCAAACTCGGGGGATTGGTAGACCTTCATGTATCATGAAAAATCCTAAAGGAAATAAATTCAATGGGCCATGGCAACGAAAAATGTTTTGACAACACAAAATATTAAATTTTCCCATTGAAAATAACATGGGATTTTTACCTCAAATTGATCAACAGTTGATAAATTTTTATGTTTTTTTGTCAATTTTTATCTATTTTTGTATATTTTTGACATTTTCGAAATTTAGAAATTTGTTCAAATTTTTCACAGGGGGGGGGGGGGGTCCTAGGAATCGTTCAGAAACCCATGTTATTTTCAATGGGAAAATTTCTATTTGTTGTTGTCAAAAACATTTTTCGTTGCCATGGCAAAACGGTTGCCCATTGAATAAATTCCCTTTAGGATTTTTTAAGTTACATGAAGGTCTACCAATCCCCCGAGTTTGAACAAAATCGGTGGGTTACACTTCTCCTTGTTAGTGAAACATATCAGAATGATTTATTTCAACAAATTATTGTGCTAAATTGTGGCGGAGTGGTTAGCACTTTCGTCACTGGGTGAAAACTCGGAATTGTAACCCGGCCACCTGTTTAAAGGCATTATAAGTCGCTAGATGACTTGGGCCCAAAGTGGTGCCAAGGGTATTAGCCTAGCTAGCCGATTACTCCCGCATTAAGGTTGCCAGTTCTCTGCCTACTGGTGAAGGAGGTTTTCCCCGAGTTCTTAGACTTCCCCTTTACATAAAAACTTTTAGAGGTTAACGGAAATGTATGTAAGGAGCTGTCGTGGCATGAAATATAACATGCCAACCCGAATTGAAAGTCGCTAGACGACTTGGGCCTAAGGTGGTGCCTAGGGTTAGCTTCTCCTATGATCTAGCGTCTGCTACAAATTAAAAAGTCATAAGAACGTTTTTCTTAAATAAACTTATCAAAATATAATTACACGATGCAAAAATTAAATTAAAATGCAAGTATCATTACTTGCCAAGTCAAATTTACGAATACTGATAGTACAGTCTGCTTTAGCCGCTACCAAAGGGGGCGTAGCGATAGTTTTCGGTCGCCAATTGATAGTTATTTACCTATTTCCGTCATCATGTGAACATTAAATATTGCGAGTAAACCCGGGTACACGACGGATAAATAATTAATTGGACGATACTAAAGCAATAGTAAAAAAGCCATAGTTGATGTTTACTACTTCGTTGTCGAGTATCCTGCTACATCGGAAAATACAACAATACCATCCTGACTTGTTATCTAATAACGACTTGGTATAAACTAGCATTGAAAACGTTTTCAATAGCTAGTTTCATACTCATAATTGAAGCAATTTAGTCGGTCGTCTGACCGTGGTTACAGAGCCACGAAGCGACCAACGCGAGTAGTTCATAAAACTGCTAGATTTTGGTCTGCTAGGCGGGCGATAAATTACCAAGGATAATTTTACACAATGAACTTCTAGAAGTTTGGTTTTCAAAACAGATTAACAAGTAGTTGAACTTAGAAACTTATTGGTTAGAAAGTTACATGGCTTAAGAAAACATTGACCGCATTACAGAATGATATTGGTAAAGTGGGGTACAAAATGTTTGAATTTGTCCTAGACAATAGCGTTTGAATCACTTTCATAGGTTGCTAAGACCACATAAGTAAGTTCATTTTAAACTGGAATCGGTCTCCTACAGCATTTCAATACTAACAATGTAAGTGTCTTGTAATTTACCAAGAGCTAACCACAAAATTTTGATTGACTGACACTATGGAAGAAAATTCGAAATGTTTGGAAGCGTTTAAGTTAAAAATGGTACGGTTAATAAGTCCGAAATTTTACTTTAAAGAATTATTTCGGTACACATACTTTAATCAAATTAAAAATTATTATTATGTCAAGGCTGCACCAGATGGCGATAGTGCTACCCTTAAAATTAATTCAACGTTAACGGAGTGGCCCAAAATCGGTTTTGTTAGTGGCCCTATTTTTCAATGGTGTTACTACGCCTTGGTCAATATATTGCAATAAGAATCGCACGATAGCGGCTAAGTAGCCGTATGGGTTCCGCATTTTATCAGTGGAATCTGAAAACGTGAGTTCTTTCGCCACCGGAGACCGAAACGTACTTTCAAATTTAATGCGAAGCGCCAAGCTTTTTCGAAGGCCCTAATTGAAATGAAAAAGACATTAAACTCAAAAATACTTTATACGTTTCGGTGTCTTATTTTATTGACTACAAAATCAACGCCATCTTATTTTAATACGAGTACACAGCCACCCGGCGACAAACTTAGTTGGTTTTCGCGTCTTTAAAGCAACTGTCGGCTCTATCATAGCCACCTGTATTATGATAAGGCCCTTGTTATTAGAGATGGCAACGGATCAATCCGATTCTTCGGAAACCGACTTTACTGGAGAGTGTTGTGCCATCTATTAATGGCCAGGGAAGCTAAAATTCAACGATAACGTCGTCAGAGAGCCATTGTAGAGTACTATAATTAGACAAGTTATACTCTACGTAGTGGACTTTAACCATAATTATATATCCCATATAAAATATATTGTAAAAATTACTATAGTTTAAGTTATCGTCAAATTTACAAACGAGCCAATCAACGCGAGGGGTACTTTTATGTCCCACCTTTTGGGTCCAAATGTAGCTTAAGCATCTTGTTTTGATTTGGACGCAGCGACATCTGTTGAAAAAGAGCTTCTTAACACTTGCTTTAAATACAAACTAACGCGATGCTGGCACGAACTACTTCACGCGGTACTGTCGTCATGACAGCAGACTGATTCAAAGGATGTTCGTTAAATTTTCAACAGAAGGCGCTGCTGTAGTTCACAGTAGCAGCACCAATCTTCCAATACCAAAAATGAATACAGGTATTTACGAATATGGGACTGACGAAGATTCTAAACAAAAATTCACCTGCTTTAGATTTCTAGTGAAAAAGACCACAGACCACCTACACCAAGAAGGACTGGCATCGACCTCGGAAAAAGATGTCTCAAAAGTGATGAGACTTTATTTTACAGCAAACAGAAAATAGCGCGTGAAAATCGTTTTAAGCCGAAATCTAAAAATTTCAAGTATATAAATGATGATCATATAATTGGTCCCTGACTAATACAAAAATAACCAATAAAACGGAATACGACATAGATTACGTAACGTTGGGCTTTAGTATTGCCCAAACACGAAATGTCGTCGTCGCGTACACTACTTCACCTCGTAAGCCGAAATGTAAAAATCCCGTTAGAATAATGAAAAGCTTACCCGTAAAGGCGCGTCGAAAGTAAATTCGAACAAGAAAATCTCAGAGACGCGATTAGAGAACATAGTTCCGTACACGTTCTCTATCTTTGGCGCACCACCATGACTAGATTCACCCATTCAAATAATTCACCACGCGAAAGATGTTATAGGATAACACCATCGGGTTAAAAATAGAGACTACCTGTAGATCGGCCGAAGAAGAAGTATTATGATTTTAACCAAGTTGATTCGGGCGCTGCAAATGGGGGGCGATACAAAGGAGGGGGGAATAAAATTATCGGAACAGACACACGCACACAATGATTTAGAGCGCGTCACGCTCTAAATGATTCCTCGTTCTATTCTTACAGCGGTAAATAGCCGCTTACAGCGTTTAGCTAAAACGCCCACTGATTGGCAGACAGCTGTTGCCTTCGATGTCAGGTGCCGTAATTGCGAATAAGAGTGATATATGGAAATGGATTTGCTCTTTAGACCAAAAACGAGCCGTCGCGGGTTCCGCGGTATCCATATAGCGAAAATCGTTAATGGATACCATAAGTGTATAATATTGTTACATAAGTGTGACACTTCCTATTCTTCACATGCAAACGTTTTACTAACATTGTAAGAGCTATTCACAAACAGGGTTAGAAAAAACCGGTTGTAACGGGTGGTTTAAACCGGGTACAGCCACTAATAAAAAATGCTCAATTTGCTTATATCTAGCCCACATTACTTAGAAAATGCCCAAATTGCCCGATTTAAAAATTACGTTGTTGCGCGTGACAGTACCTTTACATTGTGACCCAACAATTGCTTATATCAAGATCTCATTACTTACGACAAAATGTTAAGGTTAAGTTTTAGTTTCGTTTTGGAATAAAAATGCAGAATATTATATTCTACATTTTTTATTTGAATTAAATAGTATTTAAAATATTCAATGTTTCTAATTCATTTCGCAATAATGTTTTTCATAAAAAAAGTGGTTTTAACCATGGATTTCTTAAACCAGTCCGGCTGTTCACGAATCACGAGACAGACTGCATTACGGGCTTCGTCGCCGTTTTGCGTCCGCTTACTAACGCGTTACAGGTAGCCTTTGACAGCGCCTCGCTAGGGGGAGATTTTCCTCTTGTGATGACGTCACTCCGTTACTAGCTCTCAGTAAAATATTCCCCAAAGTGACAAACTTATGGAAAATTTTATAGACTTATGTGGATACTTATACATTACTTATTACATATAATGTCCGGTTAAATTATAATTTAACCCTTACTTTAACCTAGGAGCAACAAACACAAGGAGAACGCAGCTAGCCTTTAAACACGCTGACGCAGTGTTGTGTACAAATTTAATTGGAATCTTTACGCTGAAAGTTATACAGGCAGGGGGAAGACAATTTACGAATGTTCCCCTTCCGACGGCCACAGGCGCTAAAACGTCTAACCAATGAAAAATGTTCACACAAGAAACTGCACGACATTTGTGTGGACTGCTGTGTTTGTTGCTCCTAGCTTTAACACTGGAAAAAATTCCCGATTAAGCGTTGTAAGAAATATTTTAACAACATTCTGCGAAACTTCGCGACTACGAGCAACCTAAACAGTCGCCTGGATATCGCGAAAATAACAAAAAGGTAAAAAGTAAATAGCGTGTTTCGAATCACGATCAACGTCTATAGTGAGTTGCAGGCTAAGAAAGACAAAATATATAGTACAATCGGCGCAAGGATGCCTCAGATCGTTTCCGGTCATTCCACCGCGCGAAATTTGAATTTGGCCATTTTACGGTCAAATTCGAATTTTGCTCTTTTTGTCGTCTTTTAGCGCCATCTAGAGACCGAAATTGGAATCTTTATTTTTTAATTTCATAATTGTGGTGGCGAGCAAATTTAAAAGATAAGGCATTCCTATCATTCTTAAATATAAAATAGTATGTATAATTATTTATTTTTGTAAATTTATTTCTACGTCTTACCAGTTAAATCGGCAGTTTCTTTTAAAATAGTTACCACGCTTTCTTGGGGGTAACGTTGTCTTAATGAGCTATAGACGTTTAAAATTATATTTTTCTCTTTACTTGTTAACAATAAACCTTTATCATGCTTTTTATAGTAACCTCTTGGACTATTTAAAATATTTGGAGCTTCAATTATCGAACCTTCTTTAGCTGTATTCAGTAATTAAATTCGTGACAACATGAAATTAAAAAATAGATTCCAATTTCGGTTCCTAGATGGCGCGAAAAAACGATGAAACTCACGAAATTTGAAATTGACCGTAAAGTGGTCAAATTTAAATTACGCGCGGTTGACTGGCCGGAAATGATCTGAGGTATCCTTGCGCCAACTGTACTATATATTTTGTCTTTCTTAGCCTGCAACTCACTATAGTGATTTTATATTTGCAAAAAGGGATTATTTCTAGAACTTAGGCAACCTTCACAATTTGCAACTTTATCTGCGACAGAGTAGTAACTCAAGTGTCGCGGATATCGCGACACGCGCAGAAAAATATTTATTTAAAAAAATACTATTTAGGACCGAAACGAGTCTAGGTGGCGTAACGGTGCTAGCTTCTCGAGGTAGCGCCTATGATCTAGCGTCTGCTAGAGACAAATTAAAAAGTCATAAGAACGTTTTTTTCATAAATAAACTAAATCAAAATATAAGCAACCGAATCAAAAAATGATATTAAAAGCAAGTATCATTATTTATTAAGTCAAATTTACAACCGAATCAAAAATTATATTACATTATATTTGTAGACAAATTATCGAATAAAGATGAGGAAAAACTAATAGCGTCTACTTTAGCCGCTACCTATCTAGGTTTCAATGGCGAACCAAAGAGGGCGTAGCGATAGCTTTCCGTCGCGAATATGAAATATTTAAGAATTAACAAGGGTTTAAAGGACAGACCAAACACCGCAAAAATAAGCCATATTAAAACTTCAAACTCGAAACTTATTTTTAAAATAGACAAAAGGGTCGAGAGCTTCACGGTTTGCTAAATTTCTAAACGTCTTAAAATCCTAAGAAAATAAACATTTTAAAATTAATGATCAACATCTCGGGAATACACGAACCAAATACGGCCATGTCAGAAACTATTGTACGCTAATATTTATCATTGTTTTTTACGTGTTGGAATTTTTTCGACCAAATCGAAATGGCTTGATTTTAAACTCAATTTTCCCTTACCTAGCTGCTCCATTTAACATTATATATTACGTTGCCATTTTATTCGACATTTTCATTTAAAAAATTGAGTTTAACTCTTTCAATACGGCCAAGTTATTAAACTGAACTTGGCTGTTGAACGGACAACAACATGGCGGTGCCCGTTGTAAGTGGTGTCATGAATAACAAAATAAATCATAAGTATGTCACACGCGACACCCTTGTGTTTTGTGGGGTGGCGGAGTGGTTAGCACTTTCGCCTCGCAGGAAGAGGAACCGGGTTCGATCCCAGCTTGTGGCACTGGGTGAAAACTCGGAACAACTCCTTCCGCGCTGAGTTTGCAAGATATCTCCACCCGCTGGTTTAAGGGGTTTTCCCCCCGAGATCATCGGTTTCCCGTTCCATAAAAACTTGTGGAAGTTAATGGTAATAGTTGTTGGCTCGCGTGGCATGAAGGGCTTACCACCACCCTCCTGCGCATTGTAACCCGGCCACCTGATTTAAGGCATTTTAAGTCTCTAGATGACTTGGGTATTATTATTATAAAACAGGGTTGAAAAAAAAACAGTTTTTTTTTAATAAAAACCGGGTTTTTTGGTTTAATTTATATTTATTTAAACACTGCTTTATTTTACATTTAATCTATTTTTCGCTTTGTTTAACCGTGCAAATAAATTACCAATCAACCAAAAATTAATATGAGTAATAAAAAGTATGCCTAGATTAAACCATGTACAATCTTTCTAAAAAATTTATAGAAAAAGTAGGAAATTTTCAAGTGAATCAGAGGAAAATATAGTCAAAACTAAGCAAAAATAAGGATTCTTATCGAGAAATAGTAGATAAAATAAAGTGAAATATAGGATGAAGTAGGGTACACGACGACGGAATGTTTTCGGGTTATATAGTACAAGAGAAAACCTAAGGAATTTACAGAAAGGTATTGAAATTATAGGAAATATTGTCACCTTGTAAATGTTTTAGAAATGTTATCATTTCGGTAACAATATGTACAAACATTTTGGAATAATTTTTAGTTAAAAAAACAAATTAAAAAAAACCATGGTATTTTTTAATAAAATCACTTGGTTAAAACAAGAATGTATTTATTTATACTCAGGGAGAATGAATATGTCGAGACTATCGACGGACACGTTGAGGCCCTAACCCCGTCACGCTAAGGGGGGGGGGGGAGGAGGCGGTCTTATTTTTTTGCGACCTCGCAGCAGCGTTAATCTCGTCGAAAAACGTAATTTTTAAGAACCAATGAGATTGCAGTATTATTTGATTTTATTAAATCGGAGGAGCATACCGGGGGCCCCAACGGGTGGAATTGGAGAAACGCTAAAAATAATCTCGACATATTCATTCTCCCTGAGTATAAATAAATAAATAAATAAATACTTTCTTGGTTAAAACTAATGTTGTAAGTCGGAAAAAAATAAAAAAAGTTTTCATTCCATGATTAGTCTAATATATTGTTTACAAATTTAAATACAGCGGCATTTTCGCCTCATTTTTTCGAATCTGAAAGTAAAACTAAACCTCTAGACTAGTTTAAACTGATTAACAATGTAACACTATTAATTTTTTGTAGTATGTTTACTGATATTAGACATTTTATATCGATAAAAAGTTAAGGGGTTTTCCCCCGAGTTCTTCGGTTTCCCCTTCCATAAAAACTTGTATAGGTTAACGGTAATAGTTAGTGTATGGAGCTGTTGGCTCGATCTCGTGGCATGCAGGGCTTGCCACCACCTTCCTACGCATTGTAACCCGGCCACCTGAATTAAGGGCTTCAAAAGTCGCATGTTGACTTAGGCCTAAGGTGGTGCCTTGGGTATTAGCCTAGCTGATTATTATTATTATTATTATTATTATTAAACCTTAAAAACCTTTAAAAAGTAATTTATGTTTCATTTTTTTTATTTTTCCGTAAAATTAACAACACTAGTTTAAACCACGATTTAAATCAGTGTGGTTTAAACCAGCCAGCCCTGTTATAAAAAAACACGGGTCATACTTACGGTAAATTTAGCTACGTAACTTATGATTCCAGTGCATAAGAGCATAAAGCATCTAATGAATATTCAAACGGCGTACCCATTGCAAGACGCAAAGGCTTAATCGCTTAAGCCATCATCAATCAAATCCGCCGTCAATTAATGCGGCAAACAATACGGCTGCCATTTCCTGTTTCGCGTCTACGGCTAAGCGATATCTCGCAAATCTTTGTTAAGTTCAAGGATCAATATTTGACAAAATGGCGGACATTGAAAGCGATACTCGAAGCTCCAGAGGCGTTTTTACTAGTTGTCACGCTCCGGGTGTCCGTCGACCGTGACGCCATCTTTCGGAGCCACGCTGCACTACAATGATAACACTAACACGCGCAACGGGGGATTGCGCTGAAGGAATTTAGCCTTTTTTTTTACTTTTTGTAGATTCTAATCAATCGACTATTGTATTTTCAGGTAGTTTTCCCTCTTGTTGGGTTCCCGTAGACTAAAATTAGGGGCTTTTGTTTCACAAAAATGCCAAAATTTCGTAATTTTTTTATTGTATTATGAGAGTTTGAACCTATTATAGTTATTACGTTTTTAGAGTATTTTTTTTAAGTACAATAGAGCTTGAATCTTTACAATTAAGCGTAGTAACGGAATTACAAGGAGAGTACCGAGGTGTTTATTGCCGATTTTGTTCAAAGTCGGGCGTAATGAAGACCTATATGAGATATGAAATTTCCCAAAAGGAGACGTTGCACTACGACCACTTAAAACAAAAAAATCTCCATTTAAAAAAGTATGGGATTTTCTCGGTTTCACAGGGTACCTACGGTTTTTTTTTAATTTGAAAATCACGAAGTGGGTAATTTGGACCACATTTAGGTAAAGTTCATCAAGTTTTGGTAATTTGTAACATTTTTGGGTAAAATTTTAACAATTTTTGGGTAAAATTAGGAAACAATTTTTTTTGTTTTAAGTAACATTTTCGGTTGCCATGGCAAATCGAATGGGTAGTGCAACGTCTCCTTTTGGGAAATTTCATATCTCATATAGGTCTTCATTACGCCCGACTTTGTACAAAATCGGCAATAAACACCTCGGGTACTCTCCTTGTTAGTACAGTCTAGTTTGGTAAAAAGCTTCACGAGTTCAGCTTTACTCAGAATGTCATTATTGAATTTTAACCTCAAACTTAAGACTAACTAAAACTTACTAACAGTAATGTGTAATAATAATAATATTTTTGTTCAATCTAAAACTAAGCCTTGGCCATTTAGAGTAAAGTTTATCTCCAGACTAAGGAAGTAAATCATTAATCTAACTGTGTTTGGCGACCAAGTTCGTTTGCCTTAACTCAAAGATATAGCTTAGTTTAATCTATTTATATCTTAACGTGTTCGGCTATACACTGAAAATGTCATTATTTAATATTATCAGAAGTAAATGAACCGAAGTTATCAGACTGCTATATTCCCCATGTTGGATGCGGTTTCCTAATGAGGTTACATTTTGACCTCGAATTTGAAATTTTGCGCGCTCCTAGGCCGAAAAAAAAAAGTTTTGTTTTTATGAAACTATTTT
The DNA here is from genome assembly GCF_980474605.1 of Leiobunum rupestre. Taxonomy (NCBI): domain Eukaryota; kingdom Metazoa; phylum Arthropoda; class Arachnida; order Opiliones; family Sclerosomatidae; genus Leiobunum; species Leiobunum rupestre. The sequence goes on along the minus strand of NC_143385.1, from coordinate 51,393,228 downwards.
TTATACATAGAAATAGCTAGAACCACAATTCCCAAGCGCAATTTATCGCGTCAAAAGACGGGGAAGAAAATTGGCTTTTATTTGACTCGATTTTCTCATCATTTTCAGAAGGAAAACGCCCTCCGATTCTGAGCGCTATTTCGATAACTTCGGTTCATTTACTTCTGATATTATGATCGAACGTGAGAAACTAGAATTTTGCAATAAGAGTTAGCTCGTCTGATTACGAAGAGTTTGAAGCGATTTAACTTACTTCTTCCTGATTGGTTAATTTCTTGTGATTGTTTCCACCGTTACGAAAGCTTTTGAACCAGCTCCGCTTCGATGGTATGTCCAAAATATGGGAAAACATCTTGGAAAGCGTTTCACAAACTCATTATCCCGAAGTTATACGCTGTCGCAAAACTAGTCACCCGCGAAAGCGCGGAAAAATTTGTAGAAGCACTTCCTCGGGAAGCGACCGACCGAACTTAAACGTTGACCAAAATTCTTTAGTTAAAATCGGCCATTTTAAAGTTATTTACTATTTAGAGTCATTTAGATACGATTATATTATAGTTGAGTGAATAAATTATGTTTGGTGAATTTAAATTAAGTCACCTAATTTAACCGAAACTGGTTAGTTTTAATTTTGAAAATTTGACTACTAACAAATACGGTATTTGGATCTCATTAATTTAATAATTATTTCTAACAAAGTAAATTTAATTAATTTCTAACAAAGTAAGTGACACTTAAGTAACTTCAGTTACTGGTAATAGCTACAAGTATAAGTGAACAACCTCCCCTATCGATAATACTAAAAAGCATATTCCTAAATAACGTAAAATACTTTCTTAAAACTCAAACTTCAACTAACACGAAATCTCAAAATTTAAAATCACCGGTAATATATTTACGCGAGTGAAGTTATTTCAGTTCTCGGTAACGTCGGTATCACGAAACATAAAATCCAAAACGACCAGCAAGATGAGCATTTTAGTCGCGATGTTGGTCCCAAGTCACCAAATCGCGATATTTATTTGGCACTACACTTTGAAATTACGATAAAATAGTTTAAAATGAGACAAAATTATAATCTAATGGAAATTTTAGTCAAAATAGCCGTACCGACAAAATGCCGGTAACACGCGACCGCGTCAAGTACATAAATGAATAGCGCACGACTTCGTATGAGACAAAATTTAGGAACCAGGGGGGGTGCCGGCGAACAGAGGGGGTCCCCGAATTATACTCTACGCTTGAGCGCTCGTATTACTCTTAAAATGAGCTCCATAGTTTGACCCGTTTAAAGCATACACGGTTAATACAAAAATACAGGCGACTTTATCCACGAGAAGATCTCCGGCTAAAAATCCGAAAATGGAAGATGTATTTTGGGGAAAATATTGAGTTCGTGAATATTTTGAAAAATGACTTCTATTGTGATGTGGGTGCGATTACTTAGAAGAAGGTTTCGGATAATATTAGTCGAACATGGCGGACATGTCGATACAGCGGGCCGTGAAGGAGCCTTCCACTATAGAGACGATGACGTCACGTGAAAGCTATCTTAACGGTGGAGAGTATTTTGGGGTTAATTATTAGGATATTTGGAGGATTATGTAGAGCATTTTAAAGGTTGGACCTGATAGACCATATAATTCATAGAGATTACGACTCGTGCAACGAAACGGGTACGGGGAACGTGTAGAGTAATCAAAGCTGTTGATTTATTCGATTTCACAATAAGGATTTTTAAGCAATCAAAGCTGTTGATTTATTCGATTTAAAACGAATTTTTAAGGGGGAAGAATACAGTAAAAGCCTCTTTTTCGTTCAAGCTGAACGTTTGTTTTAACAATTACATAATTGAATTATATTTTTATTATTAAACTGAACCTTCCTCTAGTACTTTAAATAATTTTGATAATTCAAATATTAATAGTTAACGAGATATAAGGTTCTAACTAAAGGGTAGTTTGTCCACTCGCCCAACTTGTTTAGCTCCGGGGGTCCAAATTAAAAAGTAATAACTTAATTACTTTTAAATTTAAAATTGTCAAAATTATTTTAGGCACTAAACAAGAGGCTGTTCTACACTTAAATATTAATTTTATAAGTTAAAATTCAAAATTAAAAGAGTTCAGCTAGAAATAGCGCGAAAGTAGACAATGGCCACTGTAGTCTTCCCCCTTAAGCAATCAAAGCTGTTGATTAATTTGATTTCCAAAGGATTTTTAATCAGAGCTGTTGCTTTATTTAATTTCAAAAGGATTTTGAAACAATCAAAGCTGTTGATTTATTTGATTTCAAAAGGAGTTTTTGAGCAATCAAAGCTGTTGATTTATTTGATTTCAAAAGGATTTTTTAAGCAATCAATTTGGTTTCAAATGCATTTTTTAAGCAACCTCAGCTGTTGATTTATTTGGTTTCAAATGCATTTTTTAAGCAATATCAGCTGTTTATTTATTCGATTTCAAAATAATTTTGTAAGCAATCAAAGCTGTTGATTAATTTGATTTCCAAAGGATTTTTAATCAATCAAGGCTGTTACTTTATTTGATTTAAAAAGGATTTTTAAGCAATCAAAGCTGTTGATTTATTTGATTTAAAAAGGATTTTTAAGCAATCAAAGCTGTTGATTTATTTGATTTAAAAAGGATTTTTAAGCAATCAAAGCTGTTGATTTATTTGATTTAAAAAGGATTATTAAGCAATCAAAGCTGTTGATTTATTTGATTTAAAAAGGATTTTTAAGCAATCAAACCTGTTGATTTGATTTCAAAAGAATTTTTAGAGCAATCAAACCTGTTGATTTATTCGATTTAAAACGGATTTTATTCAAAAATTTATAGTTAAAAATTAATTGAAACCCGTTTGATACCTTCCTTGTATCGGTAACCAAAAATTTAAATTAAGCTTAATTAATTTTATTTTACTTCAAATTTGGTTTTGTTTTGAAATATAGAAATGAAGTAGGTTAACTGATTTAAATAAAAAAATCCCGATTTAAATTGAAAAAAACCACCCTTGGAGTTAGTAAATTGCACTATTTACGCGAATGATATAATTAAGATTATTTCAGTTGATTTATTCTCATTGCGATAAAGAAGGACACACGACGTTAGTAAATTGCACTATTTACGCGAATGACTAATTCCCATTGCGATAAAGGTGGATACACGACGACGAAATCCGTGTTTGGACAGTAGTTAATCAGCTAAGTCGTCGTCTTCCCTAGGTTTCGTCGCGTATCCTGCTGCACCAAATTAACCCTAAATTCAAGCCAATATTTTCTATAGTCGCTAAACGAGTTTGATGACCAAACCTTCAACAAATATCCAGACGCTCGCGTTTGTGAAACGCCAAATATTCGGTGTAAATATAATCGTTAATTAGCGAGTCCGATGTTTTGGAAACTGTCGCTGAAGCGTGTTAAGTTTTTTAAAGGTCGACGAAAATCACGAGGAAACGAAGAGGAAATCTCCACTTGTTAAACGCGTTTTTAATACTTAACAGGAAATAAAAGCGTCCGAATTAAACCGAATCATTCAAAAACGTTCAACGTCTTAATGAGTTTGACGGAAGAATTGCATAAATCGGAATACATTTTTTTAAGAAATCCAGGAAATTTGTTTACAGAATTTCTTTTGGTTCGTATCGGAAAATGGGAGGTTAAGTCTATAGACTGTGCCTTAAAAGCCGTGTAAGCTTTGTCTACATCATTGAGTTGGGAATAAATAGAGGTACAACTAAATCTGGCTGGCGCGGGACCAATTTCGTTCAATAAGGAGACTTTATCAACTTTATCGTTCTACCGTGGCGGCATCTGTCTTTAGTGGTGGCAACTATATTGCAATTGAATTTTTTTCGCGAATCTGATGCGAAATTGAGATGTATGATTACTCGTAACAAACAAACCTTTGAAGTTGTTTAAAAAAAATTTTATTCTGTCAACACGATCCTTTTTAACTCAGTTTCGGTGAGTTAGCTAATAATTATTTATTTTTAGCCATGTAACTTTACAAAATATAGATGGCGCTACCGCCTAATTATAAAGATGAATATTTAGTACACTCTTATCAGAACAACTCCCGCGTAACCATGGCAACCTAAATCGTAAATGTAATTCTAGCAGTATTATTCCCAATTCAATGGTCTACATAGACGAAACACAGCACTTCAGCTACTAAAGACAAGTTAGTAGTGTCTGTGTTTTTGGTAGAATGATGGACAGGTTACGTTGATAGTGAAAATTCTAATTTGATCTCAAATTTAAAAATGAATTCCTTCAGAAATTAAATGAGTGTTTATAACATTTATTTTCAAATTAAGATTGAGTAATAAAGAGTTTTAATTTTAATTTAGCTAAGGAGATGACTTACCATCGTCGCCTGGAAATAGTCTTAGTCGATAGCTACGCCGCAAAATTTTCGTTTTGAGAGAGTTGGCCGTTTTCGGTCTTTCGAAATCTGGCAGCCTTGCCTGCCTTCCGGCCTGTATCTCCATACCGAAAATGGCCGACGATTACGCCGCCGAAAATATTTTACTAAACTGATCGGTGGCGTTTTTTACCGTTATTTTGAATTATCGACTAAGACTATTACAATCAGCGACAATTTCGCTCGCGGCGTTTGCGTGAACTAAGTAATCAAGTCGATAATTCTTTTAGGTGACATCAGTTCCAAGTATAGTAATACATGCACCAAGAATAAATATGTAATCTTAGCAAGACCGCCATTTTGCTGGTAAAGATTTCACAGTAAGACGCGAGGGTTAACCGTTTTATTCGTCTGCGGATTTTAATTATTTTCAAATGATTAAGAGTTTAGTTCCACATTAAAATTGGTTAACTGCCTTGTTAATAATTGTTCGAGTAGCCTAATTTGATCCAACTTCTTTTCGTAGATATTTCTGATGTAATTTGGGGGCAGGTTCAGGAACTTATATCCTTGAGTCGAATCAATTGGTGTTGCCATAAAATAAAACAATAAAAAAATCTAAAGTCTGAATGATTTTCTCCGCGTCACGAGCTTAAGCTTTTAAGCACTTTATTGGCACGCGCGTTTCGCACGTGGTCTAAAACATTTCAAAATCTTTATCGAGTCGAGCACGGGCTCTCTATCTTCAATAACTAGGTGGTTTCCTTTCGCCTGTTCTCGGACTAAAAGTGCACTCTTTTTTACCCTAAAACGTTTTATTCGCCTGTACGGGGAAGAGAATTACTCCGGCCCATAAACTATTCGCTTGTTCCTGAGTATTAGGGCTACTCTTTTTACTCCTTCTGGAAAGGAGGTGTAAAGGAGTAAATCGAAATTTGTCGTCTGCATGCTAGCCAGAATTTATCCGCTAAAATGGCCACAGGCAGCCATTTTGGAAAAACGTTTTACTCCGACGCAAACTATTCGCCACCACAGAATCGGAGTAAAATGACGTCATAGCCTTACTCTTCTTACCCTACTCCGAAATCCCGGAACAAGCGAAAAGAAACCACCTATTATAGCTAGTGACGTAGAAAAAACATTTACACGTGATCTCCCGTATTTATAGAAACATCTATTTGTTCAACACCATACATTCAGTTTTTTAAAGCTAAGCTTCCTTCATCGACTATTGGCGCAATTTGATCATCTTCGTAGGAATAGTAAAAGTACAGACGATTTGAGTGAAATTTTAAATTTCCGATTGTGTTCCGAAATATTCGAGGTTAAAATATTCCTTTTGAAATTCGTGAAATTGTATGTTAAGATACAAAAATGGCGTACTTAATTTTCTTAATAATGACATAACTAATTAATTGTCGTCCGTGTCATTTCGCTTGCTCATTCGTCGTAATTCTATTTCATCATAATAATTGTTACACGAACAACTGATTGGTAATTTAAAATTAGGAAATCCTTAAAACTGGGTCTAAATTTCTCTCGGATTTCCCGAAACCATAACGAACCCTTTAAGCTCAATTTCCTCCAAATTTACATTTTTTGACGGAATTGCCTTTTCACGCACTGAGTTAAGTTTCGTTCACATTACACAACTATGGCCCGCCAACTTGGTCGACGATTTGAATTGGTCCAACTAATTGGCCAACTTGTTCGACGATTTATATTCGTTCAACTAGTTCGAAGATTTTATATTCGATCAACTAACTGTCCACTTGGTTCGACGATTTTGAATTCGTCCAACTAATTGGACCAATTTCAATTACGTCTAATTGACCACCTAGTTCTACCACTTTCAATAATGTCCAACTAATTCGACAACTTGTTCGACCATTTATATTCGATTTTTAATAACGTCTAACTGTTTAGCCAACTCGTTCGTCCAACTAATTGGACCAATTTCAATAACACCCAACTAACTTACCACCTAGTTCTACCACTTTCGATAATGTCCAACTAATTCAACAACTTGTTCGACCATTTATATTCGACGATTTAAATAACATCCAACTGTTTAGCCAACTCGTTCGTCCATTTTTAATTCGTCCAACTACTTGGACGATTTTCAATAACATCCAACTAATTGACCTCCTAGTTCTACCACGTAACGGTTGCATTGTATAAATAGGCGCGCGCTGGTTCGGAAGGCATAATCTTATTGGTTAAGACAAATGCAGACGAATATTGCTAAGCCCACGTGATTCGATTTCATTAACCAGAATGACTAATTACGATTTCGTGGCATTTGTCCGAATCGAGGCGCATTTTTCCGAACTGTAAAAATATGGCTCAAATGTTCGAATTACAGTTTCATTTGTCCGAAAATTATTTTGCATAATTTGTTGGCAATTTAACCGTTCTATCCGTTTGTCAAATGTCCGAAATGTCATTTGTTCCAACGTTATACATTGGCTTTAATCAAATTCGAAAGAATCACATTTAACCGAATCCGTCAAAAATATTGTCCCAAACGTGCGGTTTTTTTTTTATTTGAACATGAATAATTGTGGAACTTCAATCTAACCTAAATTCCAATGAAAACAGACACCTAACCTAAGCTAACCTATTTAACCTAACCTAACGGAATCAAAGACAACTCTGAATTAACACCAAACCCAGCCAATTTTTGGTTAAAATAAAACAATTTCGTGATGCAATTATATTTATAATATTGGATAATTACATTAATTACTTTATATATGAAACACTATTTTTGCGATGTAAATTCGAACAAATGCTACTACCCCCTAATTACACGTGCGACGAAAAAAAACGCGATATTATTGAGAATCACGCGTTTTGAAATTAAAAATGACTTAATTTCTTTTAGTGTTTATTAGGGAGGGCAGTTGGAATTGCAGACAAGTGGTCCGACAAAATTTGTAAAGCGCGAACGCAAAAATCGTGTTAATAATTACCTCCCAAACCGAGCTAAAATTACGGAAAATTATAATTACACATTCGTTTTATTTTAAGAGTAAATTGTTGGCTTCGTCTAGGCCGGTACGTCACGCCCCTGGCGGAAGGTAGAAGACACATCCTTAATGATTTTTAATTGAGGATCCGTATCAATTTCTGGCCGCTGTTTTATCCGGGTGCGGAAGCGACAAGCGTGCGATCAACGCCCTCAGGCGGTCAAACGGGGAAATTATCAAACGAGCGCGTTAGCCAAAACGTTTGTATACTTAATCATGCAAAGAGCGCATTCCACTCAAAACAAAATTTAAAAAAATAACAGAAATCGATGAACTCACCGTGATGGTATCCAGGTCCATCTCCATTTCGGTTATCTAAGAGAAATTGAAAAATATAGACCATTAATAGTTTACATCTTTTGACTAATAAGCTAGTCTAGCCTTTAAAATTCTTATTCGTTCTTCGTCAGTTTGGATACACCCGTAGTTTGGACTCTTCATTTAAAGTCATGTAATATTTAAATAGTATGAATATTTTTTTTATAATACTAGGGAAATAGTCAAGCCGATTAAATTATTATTTCATCAGTTTAGATGCACCCGTATTTTGGCCTGCTCATTGATAGTCATGTAAAATTTTAAATATTATGAATTTTTTATAATACTAGGGAAATAGTCTAGCCGATTAAATTATTATTTCATCAGTTTAGGTGCACCCGTATTTTGGCCTGCTCATTGATAGTCATGTAAAATTTTAAATATTATGAATTTTTTATAATACTAGGGAAATAGTCTAGCCATTAAAATTTTTATTCGTTCTTAATCACTTTAGCTGCACCAGTAGTTTGGCCTGCTCAATGATAGTCATGTAAAATTTTTAATACTAGGGAAAAGGTCTAACCAATAAAAATAGTATCTCATCAGTTTAGGTGCACCCGTAGTTTGGCCTCCTCATTGATTATCATGTAAAATTTTAAACAGTATGAACTTCTTATAATACTAGGTAAATAGTCTAGCCAATAAAATTCTTGTTTTTCCTTATCAGTTTAGCTGCACCAGTAGTTTGGCTTCCTCATTGATTGTCATGTAAATTTTAAATAGTACGAATTTATTTATAATACTAGGGAAATATTCTAGCCATTAAAATTCTTATTTATTCTTCGTCAGTTTAGTTGCACCCGTAGTTTGGCCTCCTCATTGATTGTCATGTAAAAATTTAAATAGTATGAACTTTTTATAATACTAGAGAAATAGTCTAGCCAATAAAATTCTTATTATTTCCTCATCAGTTTAGGTGCACCAGTTGTTTGACCTCCTCATTGATAGTCATGTAAAATTTAAATACTTGGGAAAATTAAGTAACTTTTTGGGTGAAAAGTAATTATATTTTTCTACTCTTCGACGAGTTTTCAAGCATGGTTGCCACAATTATTTCAGATTTTCCTAAGTCATTTTCAGACATTTCATCCAATTTTTTTAGCTCTAAATTTGACAGTTTAAGTTTCTTATATGACGATTTAAAAATTTTAAGATAAAATTAAATATCCTGCCTTTTTTTACAGGCTTTTGAAATTCCCTAACTAAGGTCTATTTAGAAATTGCTATTTCCCTGATTTCAAAGATTTTAAGCGGATTGAATAAACTAAACTTTATCAAACCGAATGTCTAAGTTAAATTATCTTTTCTTGTCGTCTCAAATTGATATAACAATTGGATCTTCTCAGCGTAGAACTTAATATCAATATTTCGGTAAAGGAGGACACCCGACGAGAACATCAGAGGGTAGATAGTACTACATCAGATTAAATGAATAGCCTATATACCGTTATGTTCGTCGTTGTCAACCCCGTATTTTACTTGTATTAAAAGTGAAATAAATATGTTATTTATACAGCTTATTGCTAAACGATATTAATAACCAATCTTCTAGATGTTGGCGTTTGTAAATAACTGTTCAATGTCTTCTACACTAACTAGGCCTTGGCTCAACTTGGAAGACATAATTTGGTATAATAGAAAATTTTGTTCGAGGCATTGGAGAAAGGATTTCCCGATTTGTGGTTTAACATCAAAATTCAAAGAGTTTTCTATTTTCGGTTATACTGCTTCAAATGAAATCGAATTTTTTCTGTAAAAATAGACCAAATAGATGGAAAAGATTCGTGCAAAAAAGAAGGTACCTCGAAACTCGTGTAACTTAAAATTGAAGACCAAAGTGAATAATTCGAGAAACGTGCCAGTGTAATAACGCTTATAAATTTAAGGAATTTGCAGCGTAATAAATAGAGTTATAATCCCGTCCAAAATATATTCGGAATGGAATTTACGAAGCTACTGACCGGGGATAACCTCAATTTCTCGTAAGCAACTCAATTATAGAAAACACAACAATAGAGAACACGCGCTTGTGTAGTATCTTGGGCTTTCTCCCAAACGGTATTTAACCCAAATAGCCAGGAGAACGCTAATCTCGAATCAGTTTTGTTTCGCCGGTTTGATCGTACCTACGAGGATCCAAAACTTTGCAATTTCATAAATAACGCGAACGAACTAACGGAGGTTATTTTTTTTTAAATGTTAAACGTATTAATACCAGAAGTAAATTATATACTATTAAAGAGAGAAGTCGCCATTGTCAATTAAAAGTGAAACAAGTATACCTTAGCAGGATTGATGCAGGTTCTAATGTGAACGAATAACTTTACAATTTCATAAATTTTAAATATGTTAAACGAATAAATACCAGAAGTAAATTATATACTATTAAAGAGAGAAGTCGCCATTGTCAATTAAAAGTGAAACAAGTATACCTTAGCAGGATTGATGCAGGTTCTAATGTGAACGAATAACTTTACAATTTCATAAATTTTAAATATGTTAAACGAATAAATACCAGAAGTAAATTATATACTATTAAAGAGAGAAGTCGCCATTGTCAATTAAAAGTGAAACAAGTATACCTTAGCAGGATTGATGCAGGTTCTAATGTGAACGAATAACTTTACAATTTCATAAATTTTAAATATGTTAAACGTATAAATACCAGAAGTAAATTATATACTGTTAAAAAGAGAAGTCTCCATTGTCAATTATAAGTGAAACAAGTACCTTAGCAGGCGAGGGGTAAGACACTCGGCGAACTCTGTGTACACTGCCGTACCTTTGACAGTGCTAAATGGAACTCGCGAACTCTTGAAAATATGTACCTTTAACAGCGCTAAATGCACGAACCCGATGTACAGATTATCTGAGACTGTCTTACCCCTCGTTAGCAGGCTCCAAAGGAAGCGAATAACTTGAAAAGTTTAATTTTAGTTTTTAATGAAGAAATTACACAGCTTTATTTATAACGCATATTTCTTTTAGGCAAGTTTTAAAAGTAATTTTATTATTATAATATTTTTACTTCCGAAACGAATTTTGGAAAATCAGCTAATAACATTATTATTAGATTAATACTAATTAAGAAAATTATTTATAATACTTCTGGAAATACTTACTTTTGGTCCTAAAAATGAACGTCTACCTCGATTGGTTATCCCATTTCCAAACCCCTGAAAACAAATAAACAACGTATAAACATTACTGACACTTTTATTTCTTTTGTTAAATATACAGCTAAAAAGTGCTAGTACATAAATAAAATTCACTATTTTACGGATAAACTATTTTCGCTGTTTCATTGAAATACAGATTAATCTGATTAGAAAATTATTTATAATTCTTCCGTCGCGAGATCTACTATATAAAGAGTTGAAATGGAAAGTCACAAGGCAACATTACGAAGAACTATTAATACAATGCCGCTAGGAACAGTGATTTTATAAGTAACACGAAATTTCGTCAGAAACTGCAATTCTTTTTCCGATTTAGCAGGCGGATTTTGTTGCGCTGATGCCAACTAAGATTTCCTTTTTTCTGACTAGAAAGGCTAAAAGGAATTGACTTTTTAAATAACTATTGTAGCTATATATATATTAGATTTCTTAGAGGTATAGCTATATATATATATATATTAGATTTCTTAGAGGTATAGCTATATATATATATATATATATATATATTAGATTTCTTAGAGGTATAGATATATATATATATATTAGATTTCTTAGAGGTATAGCTATATATATATATATATATATATATATATATATATATATATATATATATATATTAGATTTCTTAGAGGTATAGATATATATATATATATATTAGATTTCTTAGAGGTATAGATATATATATATATATATATATTAGATTTCTTAGAGGTATAGCTATATATATATTAGATTTCTTAGAGGTATAGCTATATATATATATATTAGATTTCTTAGAGGTATAGCTATATATATATATTACATTTCTTAGAGGTATAGCTATATATATATATTACATTTCTTAGAGGTATAGATATATATATATATATTAGATTTCTTAGAGGTATAGCTATATATATATATATATATTAGATTTCTTAGAGGTATAGCTATATATATATATATATATATATATTACATTTCTTAGAGGTATAGCTATATATATATATTAGATTTCTTAGAGGTATAGCTATATATATATATATTACATTTCTTAGAGGTATAGCTATATATATATATTACATTTCTTAGAGGTATAGATATATATATATATATATATATATATTAGATTTCTTAGAGGTATAGCTATATATATATATATATTACATTTCTTAGAGGTATAGCTATATATATATATATATTACATTTCTTAGAGGTATAGATATATATATATATTAGATTTCTTAGAGGTATAGCTATATATATATATTAGATTTCTTAGAGGTATAGCTATATATATATATATATTACATTTCTTAGAGGTATAGCTATATATATATATATATATATATTACATTTCTTAGAGGTATAGCTATATATATATATATATTACATTTCTTAGAGGTATAGCTATATATATATATATATTACATTTCTTAGAGGTATAGATATATATATATATTAGATTTCTTAGAGGTATAGCTATATATATATATTAGATTTCTTAGAGGTATAGCTATATATATATATATATTACATTTCTTAGAGGTATAGCTATATATATATTACATTTCTTAGAGGTATAGCTAACACAAAAATTCTAAAAGGTGTAGCGAGCTAAAACAAAAGTCTTAAAAGGATAGTAAACTAAGGAAAAAGACTTAAAGGGATAGTAAACTAAAAAATACCTTAAAGGGATCGTAAACTAAAAAATACCTTAAAGGGATCGTAAACTAAAAAAATAACCTTAAAGGGATAGTAAACTTAAAAATAAAATTGAAAGGATAGTAAACTTAAATATAAAATTGAAAGGATAGTAAACTAAAAAAAACCTTAAGCTAAAAGATTCTTTATCGTCTAATTGCATACAAACAGAAAAGTAAATTTGCTCCCTACATCTAAAAAGATGCATTTATACCCAAATACGCTTAAGCCTTTAAAGGGACAAAAAATAATAAACTGATTAATAGTTAAAGATATTACGACGCCATATGATTGAACTATGAAAACTGAAAAAGCTAATTCCTATTTTTTCGAAAAATATTTTAAATGACGATTTTATTTTGCAGACCTTGTCACTAATGTAAACTCTCTCATCAGCCATACCCTTCAGATTTGAGATTAAATTATTTTTTGAAAACAGATAAAAACTAATCTTGTTTGATATCAAAACGTAAACACTACTAACGCAAACGAAATAATATAATTTTGGTCCATCTGTACGGTTTCACCGATGATAAAAACCAATTCGGATAAAGCCGGACTAATACGGAACAAAACTATAAGCTTTTAGACCAATTATCAAATATTTCCATCGAAAGATGTCGCTAGTGGTTTTTTCTGTGTGAAATGGCTGAAATAACACGGTATTTTTATCCTTGTACTCTACAATCTCCGACCAAAAAATATATATATTTACCATCGAGATATCCAACATTTCACAGACGTGTCATTGTCAACTCAAAGAGTGCAGTGAAAACGCTAAAGCGCCCACATTAAGTGGAGAGAAAAAAACTAAACTGAACTAAGAAAAAGGCGTTAAAACGGTCCGCCTAAAGAAATCTTTTCTTAGTGATTCGACTTATTTCGAAGGTGGGCAACGTAAACACTCCCTCTACAGTTCTCCGGCAAAAACGCGAAAGTGTGTCAAATTGTTCAATTTCTTAAAAACTTTTATTAGAACCTCCGTTTGGGCATCCTCGTCTTTGGAAATCTTTGAAGCACCTTGGCGCGTGTAGGACGGAGAAATTAAGTTCAAATCGCGACATCTATTGTCGTTTTTCTTCAACAAGGCGGGGTGAATATATTTTCTAATGAAGAACTAGGAATTTCGGGCAATTTTATGGATTTTGGCCAAAACAGCCGTTAATGGGCGACCTAGAAGCCAAAATTCGAGTATTTTTCCGAAAACAAAATTAAAATTTCAACATACCATTTAACGAAAGAAATGTTTTGAGGCCTGGCTATAAAATTCCGTTTTGATTTTTATTAAAAATAATAAACATTTAGATTTTACGTTTTCATTTAAAGGGACTATAACCCTGTCAGGTAAATTCAAGCTTCCGTCCATACCGAGGGACAGGTCACTTCCTTGATTAACGACGCACCCCTCAAAAGATTAAATCCGATTTAATCGTGATTATTTGGATTAAATTCAAGTTATTATCGATTAAGTTTATTAAATCTGATTTAATCATGATTAAATGATTAAATCTGATTAAAAAAATTATATCGTGATTAGTATGATTAAATCGTACTTTAGTTTTGATTTTAATGATAAATTATCGATTCGACCGATTATATTGATTAAATCTAATTAAAAATATAAGATTAGAATGGTTAAATCTCGTTTAAATGATTAGATTTTCTACTCTCGATTAGATTTTCTACTCTCGATTAGATTTTCTACTCTCGATTAGATTTTCTACTCTCGATTAGATTTTCTACTCTCGATTAGATTTTCTACTCTCGATTAGATTTTCTACTCTCGATTAGATTTTCTACTCTCGATTAGATTTTCTACTCTCGATTAGATTTTCTACTCTCGATTAGATTTTCTACTCTCGATTAGATTTTCTACTCTCGATTAGATTTTCTACTCTCGATTAGATTTTCTACTCTCGATTAGATTTTCTACTCTCGATTAGATTTTCTACTCTCGATTAGATTTTCTACTCTCGATTAGATTTTCTACTCTCGATTAGATTTTCTACTCTCGATTAGATTTTCTACTCTCGATTAGATTTTCTACTCTCGATTAGATTTTCTACTCTCGATTAGATTTTCTACTCTCGATTAGATTTTCTACTCTCGATTAGATTTTCTACTCTCGATTAGATTTTCTACTCTCGATTAGATTTTCTACTCTCGATTAGATTTTCTACTCTCGATTAGATTTTCTACTCTCGATTAGATTTTCTACTCTCGATTAGATTTTCTACTCTCGATTAGATTTTCTACTCTCGATTAGATTTTCTACTCTCGATTAGATTTTCTACTCTCGATTAGATTTTCTACTCTCGATTAGATTTTCTACTCTCGATTAGATTTTCTACTCTCGATTAGATTTTCTACTCTCGATTAGATTTTCTACTCTCGATTAGATTTTCTACTCTCGATTAGATTTTCTACTCTCGATTAGATTTTCTACTCTCGATTAGATTTTCTACTCTCGATTAGATTTTCTACTCTCGATTAGATTTTCTACTCTCGATTAGATTTTCTACTCTCGATTAGATTTTCTACTCTCGATTAGATTTTCTACTCTCGATTAGATTTTCTACTCTCGATTAGATTTTCTACTCTCGATTAGATTTTCTACTCTCGATTAGATTTTCTACTCTCGATTAGATTTTCTACTCTCGATTAGATTTTCTACTCTCGATTAGATTTTCTACTCTCGATTAGATTTTCTACTCTCGATTAGATTTTCTACTCTCGATTAGATTTTCTACTCTCGATTAGATTTTCTACTCTCGATTAGATTTTCTACTCTCGATTAGATTTTCTACTCTCGATTAGATTTTCTACTCTCGATTAGATTTTCTACTCTCGATTAGATTTTCTACTCTCGATTAGATTTTCTACTCTCGATTAGATTTTCTACTCTCGATTAGATTTTCTACTCTCGATTAGATTTTCTACTCTCGATTAGATTTTCTACTCTCGATTAGATTTTCTACTCTCGATTAGATTTTCTACTCTCGATTAGATTTTCTACTCTCGATTAGATTTTCTACTCTCGATTAGATTTTCTACTCTCGATTAGATTTTCTACTCTCGATTAGATTTTCTACTCTCGATTAGATTTTCTACTCTCGATTAGATTTTCTACTCTCGATTAGATTTTCTACTCTCGATTAGATTTTCTACTCTCGATTAGATTTTCTACTCTCGATTAGATTTTCTACTCTCGATTAGATTTTCTACTCTCGATTAGATTTTCTACTCTCGATTAGATTTTCTACTCTCGATTAGATTTTCTACTCTCGATTAGATTTTCTACTCTCGATTAGATTTTCTACTCTCGATTAGATTTTCTACTCTCGATTAGATTTTCTACTCTCGATTAGATTTTCTACTCTCGATTAGATTTTCTACTCTCGATTAGATTTTCTACTCTCGATTAGATTTTCTACTCTCGATTAGATTTTCTACTCTCGATTAGATTTTCTACTCTCGATTAGATTTTCTACTCTCGATTAGATTTTCTACTCTCGATTAGATTTTCTACTCTCGATTAGATTTTCTACTCTCGATTAGATTTTCTACTCTCGATTAGATTTTCTACTCTCGATTAGATTTTCTACTCTCGATTAGATTTTCTACTCTCGATTAGATTTTCTACTCTCGATTAGATTTTCTACTCTCGATTAGATTTTCTACTCTCGATTAGATTTTCTACTCTCGATTAGATTTTCTACTCTCGATTAGATTTTCTACTCTCGATTAGATTTTCTACTCTCGATTAGATTTTCTACTCTCGATTAGATTTTCTACTCTCGATTAGATTTTCTACTCTCGATTAGATTTTCTACTCTCGATTAGATTTTCTACTCTCGATTAGATTTTCTACTCTCGATTAGATTTTCTACTCTCGATTAGATTTTCTACTCTCGATTAGATTTTCTACTCTCGATTAGATTTTTTAATCTCGATTAGATTTTCTACTCTCGATTAGATTTTCTACTCTCGATTAGATTTTCTACTCTCGATTAGATTTTCTACTCTCGATTAGATTTTTTAATCTCGATTAGATTTTCTACTCTCGATTAGATTTTTTAATCTCGATTAGATTTTTTAATCTCGATTAGATTTTCTACTCTCGATTAGATTTTTTAATCTCGATTAGATTTTTTAATCTCGATTAGATTTTCTACTCTCGATTAGATTTTTTAATCTCGATTAGATTTTTTAATCTCGATTAGATTTTCTACTCTCGATTAGATTTTCTACTCTCGATTAGATTTTTTAATCTCGATTAGATTTTTTAATCTCGATTAGATTTTTTAATCTCGATTAGATTTTTTAATCTCGATTAGATTTTCTACTCTCGATTAGATTTTTTAATCTCGATTAGATTTTTTAATCTCGATTAGATTTTTTAATCTCGATTAGATTTTTTAATCTCGATTAGATTTTTTAATCTTGATTAGATTTTTTAATCTCGATTAGATTTTTTAATCTCGATTAGATTTTTTAATCTCGATTAGATTTTTTAATCTTGATTAGATTTTTTAATCTCGATTAGATTTTTTAATCTTGATTAGATTTTTTAATCTTGATTCCCCTGATTTAATCATTTTACTATGATTAAGACGCACCCAAAATGGAAGTGACCTGCCCCTCGGTCCATACTCAGTTTAGGGTTGCCACAGTAATTTCACATTTAAATTCCCTGACTTTTCCCGGTTTACTCTGACCATCTCCGGAGGGGGTAGGTACATTTGTTCGAATTTCAATCGTCCGAACGGTGGAACAAATGTTCGAATTTCATTCGTCCGAACCGCCTAAATAAAAAATGTTTCAATTGTTCGAATTGGAAAACTTGTTTGTTTCATTCGTCCGAATCGGTAGCATCACTTGTCCGAATTCTGTCGCTAAATTAGTATTTCTTATTGCTGTTATTTTATAATGTCTAATCATTTTATCCTATTATGTCCATTTTTCCTTCGGCCGATATTGTAAGTGGGAATTGCGTTGAATGGTGTGGATATTTTAGGTTAGGTTAGTTTCACGTTAATGTTACTATTTTCTTATATTAACAATATTAAAAAAAAAAACAATTCCTAATGTTCGAAAAAAACGGACAAACGATTATTCGAACAAATGAAATTCGCCAGTAAAGTTAACATAAATTGAACGACTAAATCACCAACAAAAGTTGTGATACATTTTTCGGGCAAATGAAATACGTTTTCGGACATACGATCCGGTTTTCCGGCATTCGAACAAATGATCATTCGGACATTTGTACCACCGTTCGGACGAATTAAATTCGAAGAAATGTACCCAAATCCTCCGGAGATTTTCCATGACTTACTTGTGTTTGCGTTTTTAAAAATTTAGGGTGGAATTTAAATACTGTTTAAGTTTACCTTCTTACGCTGGTTACCCAAACCTTAATGTTCGCGTTTCCCTGCTGCTTGGTTTTGCGCTTGATGTAGCCTACTTCCAGGGACTAGTAAGCCACACTTTGAAGCTCTGTGGCGCTCTTTTAACTCATCGTAGGAAAATGGAAAAAAACCGGCATACTTCTCAACTCACCCCCTACAACTCCTTCAAATTTTTGCATAACCTTTTGAAACACCCTGTATATGGGATATATAATTTAGGTTAAAGTCCACTAACAATGTAAGTAGTGTATCAGTGGTCTAATTATAATACTCTGCAATCGTTCTCTGACGACGTTATTGTTTCGCTATTTTGAATTTTAGCTCCCTTTTGCATTAATAGATGGCACCACGCTCTCCAGTAAAGTCATTTTTCCGAAGAATCAGATAGATTCAGGCCATCTCTAATGGGCCTTTTCATAATACAGGTGGTAATGATAGAGCCAACAGTTGCTTTAAATCCATGATTTTTTAAATCACTTAATTTAAATCACTGATTTAATTAAAACAACCCTAACGACAAAAATCAAAACTAGAAAATATCAAAATCACTTTTAAAATGTAAATCGCGTTTAGGCCTTTTCGTCTGCTACGTCGTCTGTACTCTTAAAGACAAAACCGCGGCTGCATATTCCTCAATTATAAATATTTATTTTCTGCATTTAGTTTTGCTGCCAGGTCTATTGCCCCGCTAAACTCAAAGATTGAAAAAGACGGATATTAAAGCGAAAAGGGAAACTGAAGAAGACAGGTCAATCATTAGTGTAGCGGGACTAGCGACGCGCTCTAGGAAGTTAGACTTTTTTCAAGACGCGAATGACTCCAGCAAATCAGGAAATGGACGGGGAGGTTTTCAAGGTCGGATGCGGAACTAATGGACAAAACTCGAAAACAGCGATGGTTTCTCTATTTTAAGCTCGTATCATTTATGGCAAGTGGTGGCTCCTAAGAAAGCGCTTAAATGCTAATCTACCACGATCTCTATTGATACGCGTAATGTACCTTTTTTCCACGATTTCAACAGTATTTTCAGATTCAAATTCCCCGACTTTAACAGGTTTTCACTGACTATCTCCGGAGACGTATTTTGTGCCAAAATATTTTTATATATTAAGCTATATTTTAGCAAAGGTTTCCTATTTGCAACCGAAATTAAATTCCCTGACGGTTAGACTAATTTTTAAAATTCGTTGAAATTTCCCCGATTTTTAGACTAGTTTTTAAAATTCGCTGACATTTCCCTGATTTTTGGATTAATATTTAAATTCGCTGACATTTCCCTGATTTTTGGATTAATATTTAAATTCGCTGACATTTCCCTGATTTTTGGACTAATTTTTAAAATTCGCTGACATTTCCCTGATTTTTAGACTAATTTTTAAAATTCGTTGACATTTCCCTGATTTTTAGACTAATTTTTAAAATTCGCTGACATTTCCCTGATTTTTAGACTAATTTTTAAAATTCGCTGACATTTCCCTGATTTTTGGATTAATTTTTAAAATTCGCTGACATTTCCCTGATTTTTAGACTAATTTTTAAAATTCGCTGACATTTCCCTGATTTTTAGACTAATTTTTAAAATTCGTTGACATTTCCCTGATTTTTGGATTAATTTTTAAAATTCGCTGACATTTCCCTGATTTTTAGACTAATTTTTAAAATTCGCTGACATTTCCCTGATTTTTAGACTAATTTTTAAAATTCGCTGACATTTCCCTGATTTTTAGACTAATTTTTAAAATTCGCTGACATTTCCCTGATTTATAGACTAATTTATTAAAATTCCCTAATCGTTAATTTTTTTTAAATTTCCTGATTTTTAGAGCCATTATCAAATTCCCAGAATTTTCCGGGAATTCCAGGTTTTCATATTTTGACTTAATTTTGTTCAATCGAAAATGTTTAAAATGTATAATTAAAATTTTGATGTTAAGCCTTGGTCACGTTCAATTCCAGAGCATTGGACTTTAAATACCCCGGTACAAATATACGGGATTTATTTAGTCGCCGTTCCAACCGTTTGTAAGCTTTAGAAATCTCAACCAATCTGACCTAATACACTAGGTTGGACGAGCTGCCAAAAACGACATCTATCGTACCATTCTGGTACTAACACTAGAGTGATGCATATTGTCAAAATTAGATAAGTATACGACTCAAAACCAATTAAAATTAAAACTAATAAACTCCGTAAACCCCACCAAAATATTTGTAATCACTAATTTCTCGAGCACGGTAGCACCCCTACTCCTAGCGCCAGGGATGGATAGCGGACAACTCTAGAATTAACAATTCGCGAGGAGAGGAAGAAAAACGCGTTTTAGAACGCGCTTAGAGAGCTGAGGTATTTGAATTTCTCTGGATTAGCGGTAGGTGGCGCCCCTGCGTTACCGCAGTGGCCAAATACAAATTTCGAAAATTTATTGTACCAAAAGTGTCCGCTCGACGTGAAGTAGCTCTTTTTTCAATAGATGTCGCTAGCGTCGAAATCAAACGGCGGTAATTATACCCTCGTATTGATTCGATCGTTTGAAAATTGGTCAATAACATAAATTACAACAATTATACACAATATTTTTACATGGGATAAATAATTTAGGTTAAAGTTCACTAAGTATAAGTTGTCTAATCATAATAATTATAAATGGTTCTCTGGCGACGTTATCAAAAAAAATTAAATTTTAGCTTCCTTTGCCATTAATAGATGGCACCACGCTCTCCAGTAAAGTCGCATTTTTCGAATAATCGGATAATCTCTATTAACAAGGGCCTTATCATAATGCACGTTGAAATTATAGAACCGACAGACGCTTGAAATAAGTATTATTTTAAATCGTATTTTTTCTGTAATTTATTTTAAACACTACACATTTTTAGGCAATTAAATACTATACTCAGTTGCAGGTTAAGAAAGGCAAAATATCTAGTACATTTCGCGGAAAGATCTCTACCACGAATTTCCGGTAAATCGGCAGCGGGAATTTTGAATTTCGCATATTTACGCTGGAGTTTCTAAGTATACCCGCGCGCGTTATTAATTTTAAAAAATACCGTATATTGCGTTATATTTCAAAGTTATCATTAATTAATTAACATAGATAAGATTTTTAAACAGTTTTCATTATTGGTTTTTAGTACTACAAATGAGGCATACCTAAAAAAAATTAGTTTGGCGAGTCCAGGGTATGTATAGAACGGGTAATGCCGAAAATACCACATTGACGTACACATGATGATTAATTAAAAGTACAGGGTTGCCACAAAATTTTCAGATTCAAATTCCCTGACTATTCCCTGACCGTTTTAACCGATTTTCCCTGACTTATGAAGGCCAAAATTTCTCTTTTATATTTTACTTTTATCAGAAGTTAATAAATTTAGATGAACTTATATTTCAGTAAAAAGGTTATTGCAATGTTGAAAAAATTAGCCAAACATTCAAGGAAATAAATGATAATCGTGGAATTTGTCGTAGATCTAGAGTTAAATTACCTTCAAAAAGTGCTAAGATTAAATTTAATTCCCAGACTTTTCCCTAAATTTTTACCAATTCTTAAAATTCCCTGACTTTTTAGGCCCATTTTTAAATTCCCTGACTTTTCCGGATTTCCCTGACGTGTGGCAACCCTGGAGTATAATACTAAAAATACGCAATAACAAAGCTTAAAAATTATAAACAATATTCAATATTTATTGATCACTTAAATTTACGCAATTGACATTTCTAAAATGGATTAATATAACACGCGAAGGAACCTGTAGGAATTCAACACGAAATAGGCGAAATTCGTAATTCCCGACGCCGATTTACCGGAACTTCGTGCTAGTATCTTTCCGCCAAATGTACTAGATAACCTGCAACTGACAAGGAGAGTACCCGAGGTGTTTATGGCCGATTTGGTTCAAAGTCGGGCGTAATATAGATCTATATGAGATATGAAATTTCCCATAAGGAGACGTTGCACTAGCCATTCGTTTTGCCATGGCAACCGAAAATGTTTTTGACCACTTAAAACAAAAAATTACCTATTTTCTCGGTTTCACTGTACAGAAATTTTTCAAAGAAATTAAAATCACGAAATGATGAAATTTACCTAAATGTGGTCCAAATTACCCTAGTTTGGATAAATTAACATTATTGGGGTAAATTGTATCAATGTTTCGGTAAAATAAGGAAAAAAATCTTATTTTAGTTTGAAGTGGTCCAAAACATTTTCGGTTGCCATGGCAAATCGAATGTGTAGTGCAACGTCTCATTTTGGGAAATCTCATATCTCATATCTCATATAGGTCTACATTACGCCCGACTTTGAACCAAATCGGCAATAAACACCTCGGGTACTCTCCTTGTGAGTATAATGGTGATGATCCTTAAAAATTGTACTGCCACCAGCGCCATCTACATAAAGCCTGCGCTATTAAAAATAATATTATTATAAAAACAAGAAATCTGACCTTGGTGACGACGTAGGTGGTGGTGGAGACGGAACTGGAGGAGAATGACCACTGTCCGTCGGCCGAGCGGGCTTCGGCCACTCGTCGACAGCGGGTCTCTTTGACGTCGGCGTCTGGACCTCGAGAAACGAAGGCCTCGGCGTTGCTTCTCTCGTTGCGAATGCCCTTCTGACCACTGCTGGTCAATTTCTCAATTTGCTACGAAACAAACAAATTCACTTATCAACTACGCATAATGACACTGCGAAAAACTGGCGTCTAAAATAAAAATGCAATATTTGTGCATAGGAACAAAAGTAGTTTGTCAGAGCTTGGATTAATAATAGTAGTTCCTACCTGGATATATCACTTGAAAAAAAACCTGACCAGCAAATGGGTTTTGCGACAGCAGCGCCACTTCGGCAGAGTTAGCGGAGAATTTCCGAAACTCCCGTAACACGTAGCCTTCTACAAGGCAGAAGCCGTAACAAACACTTAGCAAATGCACGCGGAACTATAGAGTGATATATCCAGTTAGGAACTACTATTTATCCAAGATCAGAGCCACATTCTAACAAGGTCACGTTGCAAAAGTCTTACAAATCGAGATACGTGACTTATGAAATAAATTCGAAATAAGTATCCTCTATGTACATAAGACTTGACAAATTACCTAATTTTTAATGTTACTTTAACCTAGGAGCAACAAACACAGCACCCCACACAAGGAGAACGCCACCCGTCAAAACTCACGCATTTTCTCGCGTACAGTTTTCATTGGTTAGACGCTTTAGCGCCTGCTGTCGTCGGAAAGGGGGAAATTCGGAAATTGTCTTCCCCCCGCCCGTAAAACCTTCAGCGTAAAGGCTCGTCCAATGAAATTTGTACACTACAAGTGCTGCGTTAGCGTGTTTTAAGGCTAGCTACGTTATCCTGGTGTTTGTTGCTCCTAGCTTTAATCATCTGTAGTATATTTCAATTATTAAATTAATTATTACAATAATTATAAATATAAAATTAAAAACTAGTTTTTCTAAAAATAAATTTTTTTAATGCTTGACTTATGCTCCCAGGAAGCGTGGTAATATAGCTTTGTGTTTGAACGTATCGCTGACGTCACTGTGCATTGAATTGGGAATAATACTGCTAGAATTACAATTACGATTTCGGTTACCATGGTTACGCGGGACCGGTTCTGATAAGACAGTACGAAATTCCTCTTTATAATTAGGTAGTAGCGCCATCTATATTTTGTAAAGTTATATGGCTAAAAATAAATAATTATTGGCTAATTCACCGTAACTTGAGTTAAAAAAGATCGTGTTGCCAGAATAAAATTATTTTTAAACAACTTCAAAGGTTTGTTTGTTACGAGTAATCATACATTTCAATTTCGCATCAGATTCGCGAAAAAAATTCAATTGCAATATAGTTGCCACCACTAGAGACAGATGCCGCCACGGTAGAACGATCAAGTTGATAAAGTCTCCTTATTGAACGAAATTGGTCCCGCGCCAGCCAGATTTAGTTGTACCGTAAGTTAATGATCATTAACTTATGGTTGTACCTCTATTTATTCCAAACTCAATGTCACTGTGTCGTGCTTTGTTAAGTCTACGAGCGCGCGCAAATGCCGCGCACGAGGTACTCGGGATTTTCTGGGATTATAACGTAAGAGCAATATTTGATGGTTTCACTTATTTTATTTTAGCAAAAGTAACATAATAAGTATGACACTTCCAATTGGACTTGCATTTCAACTGAGTAGTGTGTTATCGTCCTCGGTAGTAGTATATTTAGCCTTGGGCATATTTAGACACTAGATGGCTCTGTGACGAGTACTAAACCTAGATTACGCGATAGCTCTGAAAATCAGTTCGGTGAAAACTTTCCCTGATTGCTATATTATGTTACTTATGATTTTAGAACTATCGACCCCAAAAACCTATGACAACAAAATATCAATATATTCAATAATTGGAAAGCAATGGATGTTTCTAGAAAATAAAATCATAAGTAACATATTACGGAGAAGTATGAAAATTAGCAAAACTTATTTCTAGAGCTATTGCGGAATCAAGGTATAGTTCTCCGCACAGAGCCCCCTAGCGTCTAAATATTCCCAAGACAGTGCCAGAAAAACGTTCGGTCACAAAATTTGTAGTAAAATAATTGGAAGTGTTATACTTATTCAACTTATGTTACTTATGGTAAAATGAATAAAAAGTAGAAATCGCTTAGTTTAAAAATGTAACTTTAAAGCAGCTCAAGTTACGGTGTTTATAGTCTAATATATAACGAAATAGATAATAAGTTACAGAATAATATTAAATAGGTTTAAAAATATACTATTTTATAGGACGTTGCCAAGATTTACAGAATTATATTATATAGGTTTAAAATATAAAATCCTTTATTTTTTAAACATATTCAATATTATCCTGTAAATCTTGGTTACATAAAATCCTGTATTTTTTATACCTATCCTATATTAACGTGAGGTTTCCATTAAACTTATTTATCCTTGAAATATAGGATTTTATAGAATGTAACCAAGATTTACAGGATAATATAGGATAAGTTTAAAAATAAAGGGATTTTATAGGACGTTGCAAAGATTTATCTGATAATATAGAATGTGTTTAAAATATAGGATATGTTTAAAATATAGGATTTTATAGGACGTTGTCAAGATTTACCGGATAATATAGGACATTTTTAAAATATAGGATTTTATAGGACGTTGTCAAGATTTACCGGATAATATAGGATATGTTTAAACTAATTACCGGATAATATAGGATATGTTTAAAATATAGGATTTTACAGGACGTTGCAAAGATTTACCGGATAATATAGGATATGTTTAAAATATAGGATTTTACAGGACGTTGCAAAGATTTACCGGATAATATAGTTCAAATTAATAGGATTTTATAGGAATTCTGGCGAAAAAATCAACCGACTGAACGGAAAAATAACTGTCTTGGCCGACAATGCCGATTGAGACACGACATCGAGTTCGCCAACCTTGCCAAAACGGCTTCTGCCGACGATGACTAACACGCATCAAATGGGCTTTTAAAGGAAAATCGTGAATAAAAGATGATTGAATAATTATAACTCCGTGACTCTCCTCTTAGGATTCCACCATTCATCTCTCTCAACTCCAATGCCATTATATTCGCATTAATAGCAGGCAAGCGCAGGAAGTCACGCAGACGATCATCGCGGTTATTATCGATAGTATTGATGGTATTAAATCGGCCTTAAAGGGCTGAAATACGAGGTTGTCACGAAAATTACCAGCAAATAAAATAATACCAAAACGAAGTATAGTTCAAATTTAGATTGTCTAAATATTTATCGCCTCATGAAACCTTTAGAACAATTATATTACTTTTACTTCGACCCTTTCAGTAATGATAAACTTTTTAAAGCGAAAAAGATTAAACTAACAACCACCCAACCATCCCACCATTATCAGAATATAACTTTTTATTTCAAAGTAAATCAAAAACCAGTTAAATCGTGGTTTTAGTAGGTTTATACGGAAATTATCACAAAAATTACAAAAACGTAGTACAGTATAAATGTAGTATTTCCGAATATTAATCGCATCGTGGGTCCTTAAGAACAATAGATGGAATTGTTGTAATAAATGAGCTGTATACTTCGAGACTACAGTTATGACAAGCTTTTAAAGCGAAAAAGGTTAAAATGACAACCGCCCTATTTTCCCGCCACTATCAGAATATAACTTTGAAATAAAGATCTTTTGTTTTTAAATTAAAAGTAAAAAAATAAACAAGTTAAGGAAGTCTTTCCGAAAGAGAAGCTGGCGACATCTAGATTTAAGTGGAGCAAACTGAAGCTACCTTTGGCAAGCGTCTCGCCATCTATGATCTTCACGTTAAAATTACCGAATTAATTTTTCCAACAGATTAAATACAGGTAGAGTAATAAAGTGATAGAGTAATAAAGTGATAGAGTAATAAAGTGATAGAGTAATAAAGTGATAGAGTAATAAAGTGATAGAGTAATAAATCGATACAGTAATAAATCGATACAGTAATAAATCGACAGTAATAAATCGATACAGTAATAAATCGATACAGTAATAAATCGATACAGTAATAAATCGATACAGTAATAAATCGATACAGTAATAAATCGATACAGTAATAAATCGATACAGTAATAAATCGATACAGTAATAAATCGATACAGTAATAAATCGATAGAGTAATAAATCGATAGAGTAATAAATCGATACAGTAATAAATCGATACAGTAATAAATCGATACAGTAATAAATCGATACAGTAATAAATCGATACAGTAATAAATCGATACAGTAATAAATCGATAGAGTAATAAATCGATAGAGTAATAAATCGATAGAGTAATAAATCGATAGAGTAATAAATCGATAGAGTAATAAATCGATAGAGTAATAGAGTAATAATTTGATAGAGTAATAGAGTAATAAATTAATGAAGTACTTCTTTTTAAAATGCCGCTTAAAAAGTTAGCCTACTTAAATAAGTTATTAAAATATATTAAAATTTTATAAATAAATATTAATGATTACAGAACTTTTTTATGCAGTACAAACGCCAAAATATCTCGGTACATTGCTTTAAAATTAAAACATCCGATAAACATTACCTAGATTGAAATCCACGCCCGCATAATTATTATTTAGGAGCCGTCAATAAAACACACGTGGCTTCAAAACATCTGTTTAGGACGCGAGTTACTTGACAGTGCCGACCAAAGTAGGTCGTATGTTTAAATCTAAGGAATAAAACAAGCATCGTTTTAGCCTTGGTGAGCGCTATCAGTTGAAACACGGTTTTTTTTGTTGAGGTAGAGGGAAAAGTCGCCACGTCTTTGAACCGCGATGTGGGTAGAATTTTAACCTGAATTCGCCAGCAGGTGGAGCTGTAGCGAGACCTAGACCCATTTTCGTGCGAAAATTGCAAAAACTGTCAAATTAGGAGGATTTTTTACCGTCACTAATTCGTTAGAAATAGGCATACCAAATTCTAAGTTCGAAAAAGGCTAAGGATGCGACCCGTCGCGATGCTGGCGTCACCCTTCGACAAAGACGGGCGGAATTTGAACTTACAAAAGCGAAATTCTTAATGGAGATGGAGGGTTTTGAAGTAAATTATCAAGAATTTATTCACTGCGGGCATCATAGTTTAGTTTTCCCCTGCCGGGTTCGTACAAAATTTCCGGAATTAAATTCCCTGACATTTCCAGGTTTTCCCTGACCAAATTGCCAGGAATTCCCTGGCCACTTTTGTAGAATAAATTAATGGTTTGAGGTGAAAATCTTCATAAATATTTTCGTTCTAAAATTTATTTGCCTGATTTTTTGGGGTCATTTTAAAATTCCCTTATACTTTTTGGGACCATTTTCAAATTCCCTGACTTTTCCCTGACCTTTCAGAAACCTTTTAAAATTCCCTTACTTTTTGGGACCATTTTCCAATTCCCTGACTTTTCCCTGAACTTTCAGAAACCTTTTAAAATTCCCTGACTTTTCCCGGACCTTTCAGAAACCTTTTAAAATTCCCTTACTTTTTGGGACCATTTTCCAATTCCCTGACTTTTCCCTGAACTTTCAGAAACCTTTTAAAATTCCCTGACTTTTCCCGGACCTTTCAGAAACCTTTTAAAATTCCCTTACTTTTTGGGACCATTTTCCAATTCCCTGACTTTTCCCTGAACTTTCAGAAACCTTTTAAAATTCCCTGACTTTTCCCGGACCTTTCAGAAACCTTTTAAAATTCCCTTACTTTTTGGGACCATTTTCAAATTCCTTGACTTTTCCCTGACATTTTCGAAACCTTTTAAAATTCCCTGACTTTTCACTGACCTTTCAGAAACCTTTTAAAATTCCCTTACTTTTTGGGACCATTTTCAAATTCCTTGACTTTTCCCTGACATTTTCGAAACCTTTTAAAATTCCCTGACTTTTCCCTGACCTTTCAGAAACCTTTTAAAATTCCCTGACCTTTCAGAAACCTTTTAAAATTCCCTGACCTTTCAGAAACCTTTTAAAATTCCCCGACTTTTACCTGACCTTTCGGAAACCTTTTAAAAATCCCTGACTTTTCCCTGACCCTTCGGAAACCTTTTAAAATTCCCTGACACTTCGGAACCATTTTCCAATTCCCTGACTTTTCCAGGTTTTCCAGGTCGTGTTCGAACCCGGTCCTATCACGAGCTATTATTTCAACCAGCACTATCTATATAAACAGAGGCTTGTATGTCCTGGCTATCGGAAATATTACTCCTTGGCAATTTCCTTGAAGATGTTTCATTGAAGCTTAAAAGATATTTAAAGTTAAAAAACCGTTCGTTAAACCTTTATGTCGTATACTTTAGCTCACCTTAATGTACGAAAAAACACGCGATAAAATATTTTGAAAATATTTCCGATTCGTGGCGACAATAGTTTATTTTATAAAATAAAAAGTGGTCTTGCTCAACTTTTTAAAATGTCGCTGTTACGTCACAAGACACAGCTTTATTTAAGTATATTCTTCGCACGCGCGATTTGCACGCGCGCTAGAAAAAGCTATATTCATCTGGCGACTGTAGCGCGCGCTCGGAGACTTGTCAAAGCACGGCCAACTTTGATCTCGCGCTATAGTGGCCAACCCATTCGTTGAAGTTTCTATGTTAACCTACTAGCAGAAGATTTCCGTATGAGTTGAGCGCCCCTAGCGGAATATTATTTTAAGAATAGTTTTAGCATTGACGCCAATATAAAAAAAAAACCTGTATGAGTTCAGCGCCACTCTAGTTAAAGCGGGTAAATCCTTACTCACGGAATTTCGGCGAATGGGTTGGCCGCTATAGCGCGAAACCAAAGCTGGCCGTGGTTAAAGCAAGAGACTGTGACGTAAGAGCCACCTTATTTCGCGCTATTTCAAGCTAAACTCTTTTAATTTTGTATTTTAACTTATAAAATTATTTTATAAGTGTATAACAGCCTCTTGTTTAGTGCTTAAAACAATTTTGACAATTTTAAATTTTAAAATAATTAAGTTATCCTACGTTTTAATTCGGACCCCCGGAGCTAAACAGGTTGGGCAAGCGCCCAAACTACCCTTTAGTTAGAACCTTATATCTCGTTAACTATTAATATTAGAATTATCAAAATTATTCTAAGCACTAGAGGAAGGTTCAGCCTAATAAGAAAAATATAATTCAATTGTGTAATTGTTAAGACAGAAACGTTCAGCTTGAACGAAAAAGAGGCTTTTCCTGTATTCTTCCCCCTTAAGGTTTCCGCACTAAAGAAAACAGTTTTTACACTTATAGTACTTTGGTTCGTATTTTATCGTAAGATCGTATTTTTGCCGTACGATCCAGCCTTTGGATGGTATATCGTACCGAGAGATCAATTATCGTACAAATACGATCCGGATCGTAAATCTGACAACTTGCACGAATAATTACTGGACCCGAAACCAAATGGCACGTTTGGTGCTTTTAGGGCAGTGCCGCTTGTAGCGCCGTAGTGCCAAGTATTGGAAATATTTCTATCCAAATACTGAACACGAGCCCAATATTAGCGGACGACGTTAGGCCTAGCGTTCTTAGCTCGTCACTGTCGTCAAAGCTTACACCTTTATTTCCATTTTGACTAGTCATTTTTAAATTTATAATCTATTTAAACCTTCACACAAGCTATATATGCAAAACATTAAACCGAACTTCTTATTTAAATTAATTACAATACAATTATTACTGAATAATCTAAGGCCTATTAAAATCCCAAAAGCCTCACTTCTATAAAAAAAAAAAAGCAGAGCAAACGATGGAATGCATTTCATCCAACATTTTTACGCGCGTGTTTTGTATTTGGATAGAAATATTTGGCGATTCTCTCGGTAGGAGCGCTGACGGGCGATGCAAATTGTGGAACTGGGGATTTTGCTTAGGTTTCGAGTCCAGTAATTATTCCAGGGTGACCACTGTAAAACCCCCAAAAAAAATATAGGAATATAGAAAATTCAACAGTCTATTAAAATTGCAAATGGACATAACTAAGTATATTATTAAACTACACCTCGTCTAAGGTTTCCCATGCCCCCGCGAAAATAGTTTTTGGGGGTCAAATTTTATCCAGGGTTCGCGTTCAACGCAATGGCTTTATTGACGCCATTGTCCACATTCGGAACAAATTAAACACTTCGTTTCGAAATATTTCGGTTTTCCAGATAAAGTGGTTTTCAAATATCAATAAGTGGGGTGGCGGAGTGGTTAGCACTTTCGCCTCGCAGCAAGAGGAGCCGGGTTCGATCCCAACTTGTGGCACTTGGTGAAAACTCGGAACAACTCCTTCCGCGTTGAGTTTGAAAGTTATCTCCCCACTGGTTTAAGGGGTTTTACCCCAAGTTCTTCGGTTTCCCCTTCCATAAAACTTGCTGAGGTTAACGGTAATAGTTAGTGTAGAGAACTGTTGACTCGCGTGGCGTTAAGGGCTTGCCACCACCCTCCTACGCATTGTAACCCGGCCACCGGAACTAATGGCTTTAAAAGTCGCTCGATGACTTAGGCCTAAGGTGGTGCCTTGGGTATTAGCCTAGCTGATTATTTATTAATTTATTTATTACATTTCTACTGTACGATATATTTTCAGGTTGGTTTTCACTTGGCCACGACTCCGACTGTCAAGTTTAAAGAAAGGGTTAGACTCCATCGAAGGCCTCTAAATAGAATTTAGAACCAGTTGCTCAAGCTACAAACAATTCTTGCCTTAAAATATAAGTTCAAATTTTGGATTATAAAAAGACTGCATGTGAAAGATTTGATCATATTTGATAGAAGGGCATTTTTAATTATGAAATTTTTCAAATTTGATGAATCAATTGTCAGACTTAATCACTCTGAAGAGTATATACACTAGTTTTGCGAGTTGACAAAAAGATTACCAGGGAAATGGATTTACTCAGCGAGTTGGGAATATAATATTCCCAATTTAATGGTTTTACTTTGGAAATTAAAACGTTTACGATTTTATTTCACAAGCAATAATATTTTCATATTATATACAAATACCGAATTGAAGAAATCACAACAATATAATTCAATTCAGACAGATAAAAAACACAGACACATACGAAATAGCAGACGACGATAAGTTTGTCTCACTATTTTGATTTGCCAGCCGTCACGTGCCTTAAAACGCCAATATTATTGGTCAGCCATCATGGATTGACGCGATTTAGCTGCTCGTTAACAAACCGACTTTACTGGAGAGCGTAGTGCCATCTATTAATGGCAAAGGAAGCTAAAATTCCAAATAGCGAAACTAACGTCGTCAGAGCCATTTATAAGTATAATAATTAGACAACTTATACTCTACTTACGTCGTTAGTGGAATTTAACCTAAATTATCTATCCCATATAACATATATTGTTAAAAATTACTATTATTTAAGTTATTGTCCAATTTACACAAAAATAAACAATCAACGCGAGGGGTACTTTTATGTCCCGCCTTTTCGGTCCAATCATAGCGTAAGCATCTTGTTTTGATTTCAACGCTAGCGACATCTGTTGAAAAAAGAGCTACTTCACGTAGAGTCGACATTTTCTTTAATATAAAATCTGGCCATATTATTTATATTTTATATGTAATATATATTAACGTCCACTTAGTATAGTATAGTTTGTTTAAATATCACGCTTTAACGGCCTTTAGTATTTTGGAGTTGTTAATTTTCCTAAAAAATTAAATTTCCACAAATCGGAAAAATAAGAAATTGACTAGTCCAGAGGTTTTAGTTTTACTTTTGGATTCGACCAAATGAGCCGAAAATTACGCGAAATTTAAATTTGCGAACAATATGGAAGGAAACGTTTTGTTTTCCGGAAAAATACGGAACATTTCCGGAAAAAAGGCCTTCAGTAATTTGCCGGAATATTTTTCAACTCTAATTTTGGATATTCCGTATTTTAGTACACATTGCCACCAACAGATGGCAGACGAAGTCCGGGTGAGTCGATTTATGAACTTCCATAATTAAGATTGATTTCACGAACTTCATATTCCTGCCAGCAGGTTTAACAGAAGCCTAGGGCGCTCGTTACGTTAGGGGGGGGGGGGGGGGCTATAGTGGTTAAACATTATCAAGATGTTGGGTGTAATTGTCCATAACGTGTTTCTTTAAGCTAACATTCTAAGTTAACTGGTGTAAATAAACCATTGGTTTTCTTATGTATTGCAATCCAACGTACCAATTTTGAATTCATCTTCGAAGTAAGAAGTTACTATTGGTTACAATCAATTGGGGGAGGAACTATAGTAACCAAAACTCATAATATTTATTTAATAACAATGTTTGTAATTAAGGGCATGGAGATAATGGAATAATATAATAATAATAATCAGATAGGCTAATCACCCGAGGCACCACCTTAGGCCCAAGTCATCAAGCGACTTTTGAAGCCATTAATTCAGGTGGCCGGGTTACAATGCGTAGGAGAGTGCACGGTGACAAGCCCTTCACGCCACGCGAGCCCACAGCTCCCTACACTAACTATTACCGTTAACCTCAGCAAGTTTTATGGAAGGGGAAACCGAAGAGATCGGAGAAAACCCCTTAAACCAGTGGGGAGAGAACTTGCAAACTCAACGCGGAAGGAGTTGTTCCGAGTTTTCATCCAGGGTCACTAACTGGGATCGAACCCGGCTCCTCTTGCTGCGAGGCGAAAGTGCTAACCACTACGCCACCCCACTATTTTACACTAAACTTAAGAGATGATTGAAAGTACTACCACCAGAAGCGTTTTCTCAGTTTGTTTAACGTTTTTGATAGAGCTGAATCTTACTTTAAAACCTCTGATACATTTTTTTAAGGCGACGTTAGTTCATGGACGTAAAACCGGCCAAGATATAAAATATATTTCACCCCTGGAGCAATTTGAAGGCATTAATTTCCAGCACCCACTCGAAGTACAACTATAGCAGCTCATCTCGCGGGTATTAGTAGAAACCCACATTTGAGTAAAATCTTTCTACAGACGGACTAAAGACGAGGTTTTTGACAAAAGAATGCCAGTGAAAAGTTCAAGGAAAATGTTTCATACAATTATATGGGCATTAATTTTTAATTATATTAAGCTAATAGTTTTAGAGTTTCGAAGACTTTGTTAGAGTTTTATAAAATTATATCTTTAGTTTATCGCAGTTTAATTTTAAAATTTAAATTGAAATACTTACAAGGAGACATGTGTAACCCACAGATTTGGTTCAAACTCGGGGGATTGGTAGACGTTCATGTAACTCGAAAAGTCCTAAAGGGAATTAATTCAATGGGCAACCGTTTGGCCATGGCAACGAAAAATGTTTTAGACAATACAAAATATTAAATTTTCCCATTGAAAATAACATGGGATTTTGACCTCAAATTGATCAATTTTGATGTTTTTATTGTCAATTATTATTTCTTTTTTCTTTTTTGTCATTTTCAAATTTTTCACAGGGGGGGGGGGGCTAGGAATCGGTCAGAATCCCATGTTTTTTTTCAATGGGAAAATTTTAATTTTTTGTTGTCAAAAACATTTTTTGTTGCCATGGCAAAATGGTTGCCCATTGAATAAATTCCCTTTAAGATTTTTCATGATACATGAAGGTCTACCAATGCCCCGAGTTTGAACAAAATCGGTGGGTTACACTTCGGGATGTAAAATCCAAATCTAGTTTTGGTCTCTTCGGGTATCACAAATTTCATACTTTCGAGTTATATTATCTTAAGACTTAACATTTTAGGAATTGCAGTCCGGTTATGGGTCAATTATAACAGTATTAACAGTCATATACATCTCTCTGCATTAGCGACCTCAATTGGGAGCAGTGAACGATTTGTATTCTTAATAGCAGAAATTACGGCGAGGTTAGCTGATGACACCGACCCAAAACTAGCATTAACAAATCATTAAGTTGGAAAAAGACTCGTATAAATTAAATATCACGATCATTTTTATCAAGTACTATAAATATCACGATCATTTTTATCAAGTACTATAAATATCACGATCATTTTTATCAAGTACTATAAATATCACGATCATTTTTATCAAGTACTATAAATATCACGATCATTTGTATCAAGTACGCGTTATTTTATTCTAGGGGGGTCATTGTAGTCTTAATAGCGGCTCATCCAACTGCCTAAAAACGTTGCAAAATTAGTTGCAATCTCATATTCATATACAAATCTAGAATAATAACGCCTGTACGCTAAACATTTACGCGTCAACAGGTATACACTAATACACAAACACCACTACATTTAACACTAGCGCCCAAACAATACTTTGGCCAATTTAATAGCTTAATTAAAAGATAGTCGAAACTTACCTACAAACCGAGCGGTTGTATCTATGAATCACAAAATAAACCGGGTGTAACAAAAACCTAGATCCAGCAGCCAACGTATACCGTCGAAATCGAAAATCGTACAATCACCAACTGCTGTATTGTCACGTCAAAGGCCTAACGGCGAATACGGCTGAACTAATAATACCTTTACGAAAAGTTCTACACGAGACAAATATTAACCTATGCCGGCGCTATACAGCCATTTTCTCTAAAAGTTCACCGCGTACATTATGCCGAAAATGAAAATATGTCGAAGCCACTCGAAGCTCGCCCCGATCTCGAGGGTGGTGTCAGTTAGGGAAAAAAAAAGGTTACGCGGAACTCCCGCCGACTTAAATTATTCGAAACCACTGACAAGTTGTAAGCTAATACTTTTTTTACATCATTAAACTACGCGTGCTTTTTCCCCCAACAGTGTACGCGTTTTTTATGTAAATAAAGCCGGTATTTTGGCGTTTGATTATGTAAACGGTGGAATCTTAATTAACTTTTATCTTAATTTATATCACGTATCCGTTCAGCTGTTTAAATTTAATTAAAATCGTCATATTTAACCGGAGTAATTAGGGTAGTCTGGATATTAATATAGATGTCAATACTAATTTTGTAGATGTAATTCTCCCAACAATTTAGCGCATTAGTTCACTTCCGGAATTTTTTTATCACTTGACCTAAAATTGCCTGCACAAATTTTCCGAATTTAATTATGCTGAGGACTGAACTGTGATAATTAAATATTTTGGGTTACGGGGAAAACATACGAGTGCAGAGCCCCCACAGAAGTAAAATTGAGGGATAAATTTCTTATCTCACTGTACGAATTCCGTCTTTTTACAGAATTATTTTATTATTGAAGATGCAGGTAACATTAAGATGAAATAAGCATAAAATTGATTTCAATAGATTCGTCCAAACAAAACATCACGTCGTCGTGTACCCTGTTTTACCCAAATATTTTGATATCTTAAAATACCTTCGTAATGCGTTGCGCCAAGAAAGGCTTATTTAATGGACTTTCAAGAAAGACCTAGTCGATTTGAAATACGTCATTCGGTCGTAACTTTGGCTTCATAACGAACGGAAGGACGTATTTTAAATTGACTAGAGGGTCTCTTGAAAGTCCCTTTAATGATCTAGCCTCGATCCATGTAAACATTGATTTTTCAATGAATTCATTGACGGATGTGGTATTAGAAAGCACACTTTTGTTTAAAGAAATATAGTATTAAATATTTAGAGCTGTACATTTTTTTGCTTAATGCCAGTGTCGGCTCGACGTGAAGTAACTCTTTTTTCAACAGATGTCGCTAGCGTCGAAATCAAAACAAGATACTTACGCTACATTTTGACCCAAAAGGCGGGCATAAAAGTACCCCTCGCGTTGATTGACTCGTTTGTAAATTTGTCAATAATTATAGTAATTGTTAACAATATATTTTACATGGGATATATAATTATGGTTAAAGTCCACTAACAAGGAGACTACCCGAGGTGGTTATCACCGATTTTGTTGAAGCTCAGGGGTTAGGTAGACCTTATGGTAGTATGAAAATTGCCAAAGGGAAAAGTTGCAATGGGCTTTAGTTTTCCCATGGCAACCGAAAATGTTTGATCTCTCAAAACAAAGAAATCTCCATTTAAAAAAGCATGGGATTTTCTCGGATTACTTACTTAATAAATTTGAAAAAATTAAATTTTCAAAACAGACCCAAAAAGATGAATTTGACCTATTTTGGGTAAAATTGATCGATGATTTGGGGTAAAATTGATCAATATTGTTTAAATTTTAACAAAATTTGGGTATCCGAGAAAATCCCATGCTTTTTCAAATGGCGAGGTCAAAAACATTTTGGGTTGCCATGGGAAAACTAAAGCCCATTGCAACTTTTCCCTTTGCGAATTTTCATACTACCATAAGGTCTACCGAACCCCCGAGTTTCAACAAAATCCGTGATAACCACCTCGGGTAGTCACCTTGTAAGTAGAGTATAAGATGTCTAATTATAATAATTATAAATGGTTCTCTGACGACGTTATCGTTTCGCTATTTTGAATTTTAGCTTTCTTTGCAATTAATAGATGGCACCACGCTCTCTAGTAAAATCGTTTTTTCGAAGAATCGGATAGATTCATTGCCATCTCTAATAACAAGGGCCGACAGTTGCTTTAAGTGTTAAGTATATACATTTTGTAATAAAAAATAATGGCCCGGTACCCCACAGGAATTATTCCGATCGCAGCCGCTTATGTGATAGTTGGTTCGAAATTCGTCATACAGTCAAGGGGAGGGTGAAAATTTAGCACATTCAAAGCTACGCGCAAGGGTTTTTTGACACGGAAAAAACCTTTGCACGCTACGCCACTGCTGGAAATCACCGATAACGTTTGAGAAAATAACTGATTTAATTTCAAAAAGTAATCTTAATCGGGTTACCCAATTTTTATTTACTCCAATAAAAGTATCAGACTAAAAAATTGTTAAGGTAGTCAAACATATTGAATATTGATTTATTCTTTCAGTAAGTGGACTGATTGAGCTGCTATGTTATAGATTGGTTTTCAATCTCTACCAATAGCTTTAAAGAAATTCTAACTCAGTGCAAAAATATTGTAACTCAAAAGAGTTTATTTAAGAAATAGTTTAAGGTTGGTATTACTATTATGGAATTATGCACCAATATAAAATGTTTTTGGGAATAAAATTTTGAACAAATTGAAGGAAAGCTTTGAACAAATTAAAGAAACTTTTAGAACAAATTGAAGGAAAATTTAGAACACATTGAAGGAGAGTTTAGAGCCAATTGAAGAAAATTTAGAACAAATTGAAGAAAAAATTAGAACAAATTGAAGATAATTTTAGAATAAATTGAAGAAAATTTTCGAACATATTGAAGGAAAGTTTAGAACAAATTGAACAAAATTTTCGAACAAATTGGAGAAAATTTTCGAACAAATTGAAGGAAAGTTTAGAACAAATTGGAGACAATTATAGAGCAAATTGAAGAAAATTTTAAAGCAAATTGAAGGAAATTTTAGATTTTCCCTATAAAGAACTTTACACTTTCCGTAGTTTTTTTTTCTAATTTCTATATCAATTAATTTAATATAAAAATATCTAAAAGAAACGCGTTTAAGATTTTAATAATTAATTTTATTACTATTATGGAATTATGCACCAATATAAAATGTTTTTGGGGATAAAATTTTGAACAAATTGAAGGAAAGCTTGGAACAAATTAAAGAAACTTTTAGAACAAATTGAAGGAAAGCTTTGAACAAATTAAAGAAACTTTTAGAACAAATTGAAGGAAAATTTAGAACACATTGAAGGAGAGTTTAGAGCCAATTGAAGAAAATTTAGAACACATTGAAGGAGAGTTTAGAGCCAATTGAAGAAAATTTAGAACAAATTGAAGAAAAAATTAGAACAAATTGAAGAAAATTTTAGAATAAATTGAAGAAAATTTTCGAACAAATTGAAGGAAAGTTTAGAACAAATTGGAGAAAATTTTAGAGCAAATTGAACAAAATTTTCGAACAAATTGAAGAAAATTTTAAAGCAAATTGAAGGAAATTTTAGATTTTCCCTATAAAGAAATAATTTATCTATAAATTATCGCCAACTTTACACTTTCCGCAGTTTTTTTTTCAAATTTCTATACCAATTAATTTAATATAAAAATATCTAAAAGAAACGCGTTTAAGATTTTAATAATAATGTTTAACTAAATTAAAAAAACAATTGTGGGTCAGTATATTTTTGCTCGAGAAAAAAAGGAATAATTTAGTT
Organism: Leiobunum rupestre; assembly: GCF_980474605.1. Classification (NCBI taxonomy): domain Eukaryota; kingdom Metazoa; phylum Arthropoda; class Arachnida; order Opiliones; family Sclerosomatidae; genus Leiobunum; species Leiobunum rupestre. The sequence continues at coordinate 51,354,602 of NC_143385.1, read as the reverse complement.
TCTAGTGAACCAAAAAATACCATTTGCGAGATTTGATTCCTCTATAATTGCAATTTGCTTGAAAAAGCCCTGACTAATTATCGGTAGTTCTAAATCTATCTCAATGAAAGGGCTAAATTTGTATGACGTCAATTGACGTCACGCGCTGAAAGCAACCAATGAAAAAGCTGCTCCTTGGCTCCGACAGACAAAAAGTGTAGTAAATATACATAACGCTACGTTATTAAAATTAGCTACGCCGTGCAGAGAACATCCTGTAATCACTCCGATTGTAGCCCGAAGCCAGTAGCGCCGCGGTTCTGCGAAGATTCTCAGACTAGTAACTTGTAATTACCAATAGGCGTAGAAAATGAATTTTTTCTTATCCGCAGTTCGTGATGTTATCGGGTTGATAATTTAAAAGCAATGTCGATTTTAAATACTGATATTTCGGGTTGATGCAAGGATAAATTTTACGACAGACAAATAAACTATTTAATTTTGGAAAATGTCAACTTTAGTGCCTTTGTGATAGTAGTATCAGGAATTTATATATGATTACACTCGGAATGGCTGTGGATACATTGGCACCTTGATACGAATTTCGTCTGTAAAAACGGGCGAGGGTTGAATTACGTCGACAGTAAGACGTAGCACGTATATTATTCGAGCTTAGGAAATATAGCGCCATCTTCCTTAATATCCGTGAACTAAATATGTAAAAAAATAGCAGACGACTTCTTAATTTCTATGTTTTTCGGTTGAAACTTTCAGCTGTTGTACAGAGATAATTTTGAACGTGCAGACCGCTTCGATATATTCAATTTAAAACTCGGTCGCTAGGCGGCGATACTTCTGAGCAAAATTTAAACTACGCACGAAGCTTATTTTCAAAATCATTGGCTGGGAAATGTCGTCTGTAAACCACTCCTGTTTCTATGAGAATCATCAGGACCACCATAGTCTTACTTAGACATTCCTAGTGTCTAGTATAGTTCCCTGTAGATATCAGTTCCGAGGTGGAAAAAATCCAGTAAGGAAAAAGTATGGAAATTAGTGGAAATTTCCGGCTTGGACAATAAGGAATTTACTCGACAATGTGACAATAATCGGCAATAACCATTTTATAATGAAATTAAATTATGGAAAATTATATATCGGAAAGACTGATTCAGATTATTATCTGCCACTATTATATTTGACAAATTTCCCACTATTTGCCACTGGCCTATCCACTTTTAGTCATATTCTCAATTAATTTCCACTATTTTCCACTGGAATCGCCACTTTTTGCAATATTTTCCATTACTTTCCACTTTTTTCCAATGGAATCGCCACTTTGTAATATTCTCCATTACTTTCCACTGGAATCGCCACTTTTGGCCATATTCTCCATTACTTTCCACTATTTTATACTGGAAATGCCACTTTTATCCATATTATCCATTACTTTAAGCTATTTTCCACTGGCCAGGCCACCTTTTGCCATATTATCCATTACTTAGCACTATTTGCCACTGTGCTAGCCATTTTATGCCATATTATCCATTAATTTCCACTATTTTCCACTTTTTGCCATATTATACTTTACATTCCACAATTTTCCATTGGCCTATCCACTTTTTGCCATATTATCCGTTAATTTCCACTATTTTCCACTGATTTCCTAGCCATTTGTTTCCACTTTTTCTATTATTTGCCACTGCCCTGAACATTTATGGAAAAAAGTTACCTTTTGATAAAATTGGAACTTCTGGGAGGTATATATTATATCTGGCATAATAAAACCGAAATCTATCAATCTTCAAATGTAACCGGTAACGTGTGAAGCGCCAGCTGTTGCAAATACTGGCAAGCTAAGATTTGATTTATAATTTCATTTACCCTGGCGAAACTAAATAATACAAATAAACCAGTCGGTAACGGCCACAAGTATGACCCATTTTTAGTTCAAAGTGATATTTATAGTTAAGTGAAAGTTATAGTTTACGCGAGTGGCTTAACGACGGATTACAGAAATAGTGTCGCCATCTATGCGACGTATATCACATTATATAGAAAATTAAAATTATTTAAACGGTGTACCTTTTAGTACGTAAATTATTATATTACCTTAAATATTATTTGAAAGCCTAAATAAATGTATTTAGCCTGGTACGTTCTTACGTTACGTAGATGTGTTCTTGAATAAACAATTGACATTTGGTCCTCTTAATGTACCCCAGTTTGAGACCAAAAATGAAATATTAATAAATAAATGCCCACTTGAAAATCGGGGGTGTATTAGTCTAGTGATCTCGATTTTAATCTAAATGTAATGTAACCTAAATTTGGCTTCGTTAAGAGCGCGAAGTTTTTCTTAATTCGAGTACTACACACACAATGTCGTCTCTCCCGCCAAAGAACAAGCGCTTTTTATTCTTCGCGTATCCTGCTGCATCCCACACGAGGGCATAAATATAAATCTGACATTTTTCAAGCTTTCACGAAATTTGCGTAGGATTTTGCTAAGAAAATTTGAATACAGTTTTCGAGAAAGTATCGAAATCCACTTTTTGGGCTGCGCCTTGTTTTGCGGCCGCTTTTTCCAATACTTTTTTTTCTTTCAAATAGTGTTTGTTTATTTTCGAAAATGAAGCCTATTAATTTCCTCCAGGATTCAAATTTCCGGCATATGTTAAAAGGTTCGTGACGCCAACTAAATGAGCGGCCGACGGTTGAAGCTCCTAAGCGGTTGGATTTTCGTCTGCTAGGAAGACGGTTTTTTGTTATGCAAATAAAAAACCGACTGGATAGCAGACGAAAAGGCAGCAGTTTATGAGGTTCTCGCGTTTGCCGCTAAGTGGCTTTATGCAAACTGAAAAGGGTAATTACTAGTGTTGTTAATTTTCCGTAAAAATAAAATGCGGAAAATTTTCCGCAAATCGGAACAATAAAAAATTGAAATATAAATTACTTTTTAAGGGTTTTTAATGTATTTAACTTTTTATCGATATAAAATGTCTAATAACAGTAAATATACTACAAAACATTAATAGTGTTACATTGTAAATCAGTTTAAACTAGTCTAGAGGTTTAGTTTTACTTTCAGATTCGAAACAATTAGGCAAAAATTCCGCTTTATTGAAATTTGCAAATAATATATTAGACTAATCATGGAATAAAAACTTTTTTTTCCCGGAAAAATACGGAATATTTTCCATCAAAACGGTCATTTTCCGACTTACAAGACTAATAAATACCTACATTTTACCTTATGCAGACATTTTTTGTTATGTTAATAAGTAATCAACTGGATAGCAGATAAAAAAGCAGCAGTTTATGAGGGGGGGGGGGGAATGGGTACGTGACGACAAAAAGAAACGTAATATAGGAAATATTTAAAAATCTCGCGTAATCTCCTAATAATATTATTTAGATTACTCGAAATAAGTAATCCCGCGTAATTTTTGGTAATCTGTACTTTTATTAAGTAATCTCTTGAAATATTTAATCTGGTGTAAACATTTTCAGCGAGTTATTTCCCCCTCGCACTTACGTCACAATTTAGACACAGCTTTATTAGTATATTCATCGCACGCGCTCGTAGACTTGTAACAGTAAGACACTGTGACGTAATAGCGGCAAATAGCCACATTAAAACAAGAACGCCACCGTTACTTTATCAAAATAAATATTAGTACTATTTAATCATTTACTGATTAAAATTATAGAGGCCAAACAATAAATTAATTAGGGTTGGCAAGAGCCAGCCAGACTTTATTAACCCACCCTGGTTTAAGCCGGATTTAACCACCAAATAAAATCCATGGTTAAAACCACTTTTTTTATAAAAAAAAATTGAGAAATTAATTAGAAACATTGACAAAATTTAACCTTCACTTTTTGTCGAGAGTAATGAGAGCTAACATATAAGCAATTAGGGTATCTTAAAATTAATTTTGCGCGTGAAAATACGCTGCCATGTTAGGGTATAAAAGCGGGTAAATAAATCTCCTATACCTCACAATGTAAAGGTACTGTCACGCGCAAAAACTTAATTTTGAAATCGGGCAATTTGAGCAATGAGGGCTTGATATAAGCAATTTGATCATTTTTTATTAATGGTTGTAACCGGTTTAAACCACCGGTTACAACCGGATTTAACCATACTGGATTTTTCAATTTTTAAAAAAGCCGGTTTTTTGCCAACCCTGAAATTACTAAGCTTAATTTTGAAATTAATTTTAAAATTTAGGATACTGTTTGAAATGAGGGAAGTCAGAGTATTTGTTGAGAAATTTAAGGAGGGAATCCCTGATTTATCCAGGTTGCGTACGAACCCTGGTGGAGGTCTTTCCAATTATTACTCTTCGTTACGAGGGGAAGTTATAAAATTCTAGAGGCCTTTTTTTTCAGAAAAATTTCCGTATTTTTACGAAAAAAAAAATGGTTTACATTCCATGATTAGCCAAATAATGTTCGCCAATTTAAATTTCGTGGCGTTTTCGCCTCATTTTTTCGAATCCAAGAATAAAACAAAACCTCAAGACTACTCTAGAATAAAAACTCTTAAAAAATAATATATATTTAATTAATTAATATTTTCCGCAAGGAAAATGAAAATTAACAACTCTAAAAAATATTATAGTTTGCGTTAGGTAATTTGTGAACCGCTCATTAGCGAGCGAAAAAGAACAAGCTTCATCAAGTTATCATCCGGAAGAAAACTGATAACTTTCAAGAAAGTACCCAACTTGAGAATAGAATAACTGCTGGATATTTTGTAATAGTTCTTTTTATAAAGTAACGTGGCCTTCTTGTTTTAAGGTGGCTCTTACGTCACAGTCTACGAGCGCGCGCTACAGTCGCCAGAGGAATATGATTTTTCTAGCGCGCGTGCAAATCGCGCGTGCGAAAAATATACTAATAAAGCTGGGTCTTGTGACGTATGAGCAGCATTTTAACAAGTTGGGCATGACCACTTTTTATTTAAAAAAAAACTATTAAACGGTTTATGAACTTCTATGAAAATTCATCGGTGACGTCATGTGACGTATTAATAAGTAACAGACTCAAGAGTACCAATAATGTTTTAAAAGTAGAATGTTGCTGATTAAAAGAGTAGATAAAACTATTATAAACATTAGAGAGGTTAAGCAAGCGCCAGAAAGTCGCTCGAAAACGTGTAGGGAAAACTTGTAGAAGGTGCAGTCTGTACACAAAAGATACGTCTACAATTCTACAAGTTCCTCCGTTCACGTTTTAGGGTGCTGGCTTAACCTATTTATTAGCGAATTAATATGTAGGTTATATCGAAAGCACTACTTTATCCAGATAATTTCTTTCACTTCTTACAGGTTTTTCGACTAAATTTACATCATTATTACAAACAGGATAACGCCGGTATTGCGACGACAATTATTGCATTTCAGACGTAGTCTTTTATAATATAAAACCATAAAAGAAGTTCTGTAGAACTTTTTAAATAGTTCGAACAGAATTTCCGGAATTAAATTCCCTGATATTTCCAGGTTTTCCCTGATCAAATTGGCAAATTTTCCCTAGCCATTTTTGTAAAATAAATGAATGGTTTGGGGTAAAATCTTAAAAATATTTATTATGAATTTTTAATACAACTTTCAAATATTTATTTGCCGGATTTTTTTGGGGTTATTTTAAAATTCAATTAACTTTTTAGACCATATTCAAATTCCCTGACTTTTCCAGGTTTCCCAGATAGTTTACAAACCCTGGTTAATTAACTGATAGGTCTACATATGGGTTTACTGTGCTGACTCTACTGAGAAATCCTTCACTTACTTAGAGGTTAGGGGCTAAATGCACATAAAAACATCAACCATGATAACGGCGGTATCGCGACGACGACCATCATTTTAGACGTAGGCGTCAATACGACTAGATTTCCTGTTGCGAATTTAATACGTAACGTATATTCCGCGAAATCAACCCTGATCTAAAACAACTTTCAGCGATATATACCGTAATGAACACAACACCCAACGAAAATCCACAAGTTGGGAGAAAAACGCGTTTAATTTTAGCAAATCGAAAAAACCCCTTGAAAAACTTAGCAAGGTGTTATGTCGAAATTTAGGGAGGGGAAATTTATGTCACTAAAGCTACGCAGAAATATATCACGAAGTATAGGAGTAATTTGTCAAATGATAAAGTAAAAAAATCATTAAAACGTTAGGAACCAGCCCCATTTTTGGCCGTTTTGTAACTTGTCCATGTTTAATAAAACTTCTAAAAAGATCGTTACTGAATTAATTGTTGGTGGAAGACTTTGAAAGGGAAAAAAAACTTGTTTCAAAAGTTTCGCCGCGAGCCCTATAAACCCGGCGTTAATTACCAGGGGTGTAAAACGTAATTGGAAAATTATGATGTCAAGGTTTAGCGAATTTGGGAAATGATAAAATCGACGGACAGTACATGCAGTAGGGTACGCGAAGAAGTAAAATTGTTTTGCTTTTTCGCGTAGTTTATTGTTCTATATCTTCAGATCAACGAGGTCTCTCGTCTCTTTCACCACGGCCAACTTTGACACTCGTGTCATAGCGGCCAACCCATTCGTTGAAGTTTCTATGTTAACCTACGAACAAAACTATCTCTCGGCTCTGACCGCCCTTAGCGATAGTTTATAGCATGGTTTATAGCGGTAAAATCCTTGTTCATGGAATTTCGGCGAATGGGTTGGCCGCTATTGCGCGAGTGTCAAAGTTGGCCGTGCAGTAGGCGACAAAATAGTACGTGGATTTTAACAAAGAGGCATCGAGAAAATAGCCACTTGTTTTGCGTCTTTAAAAATTACTCGCAACGTTTTGGGAGGTATCTAGCTTTATTATCACAGGTTCGCGAACAGCCCATGTGTATTTTGTTGATTAAAAACCCCTTTATTATTAGATATTATACTCGGTACGTCGACCTTCTAAACGAAAAGACAATACTATAGAAAGAAACAGTTTGTAAAAATTAAATAAAGGCACGCGACGTGACAGGTTAAAAACGCAATTTGGCACGTTAAAAATGCGACAAGGGACAAAAGATGCTGAACTCCATTACAAAAAGGATGTTTATAATGTTCATAAGACGTTTGATAAAGAATAAAAAAAAATCCTAAAATTTTAGCTAACTAATAAATTTTACTTTCTGACACATTTAAAGAAACGTTTAAAAACATTTAGGCTTACTTGACGGTATTTTTCTCTGAATCCGTTATGTCCAGTAGTGGGGCTATCCCATTTTGTTTTTTCGGTGGATCTGTGACTGATTCCGTCCACCAGGGGGTCATAGTCTTCGTGCTCCTCGAAAGAGGTCGTCGCGTCACGCGAAATGCCCAATCGCGCGAGGTTGCCGTAAGATGGCGGGACTAGAGTGCTTAGCATTTTCGGAACTGTAAACTACGCAACGTTTAAAGAGTTCTTTTTACACGAAATTTTTCTCAAGATTCATTTCTCTCTCTCTGAGATTTTTAATAATTGAACTCAGTTTAATGAACTGTTTAAAACTGAGCAGGGTTCGAAATTAATTTGTCGATCCAAAACGAACAGGATTATTTTCCGCACCATTCAGCGAGATCGTAGAGTTGAACTACGTTGAAATGACTTGAACTGAATCCATTTAAATAAAACTAAATTTATCTTGAGACGATCTGTAAATCCAGATTTCGAGTCCACTGAAGAGCACTTATTTAGTAAAAACCGAACTGCTTGAAATAATTAATTAATTTACTAGTGCGTACCAATCTAATCTATGTCGATTAAAGAAATCAAAACACGAATTCTAACCGAAATGCGAGCGAGCAAAATTGAGAATGAAATGAAATAGTTCTTCAAAAATGAAAGCACCGGTAAATGAACCGAAGTAACTAAACGCGTTTACACAACTTTCGCTAGAAAATTCCAACCGCGTATTTTGGGTAATTGTCATGTAAATGACGCATCGAAGAATTTTGCTGGTGCAGCCGGACCGTGACGGTTTGAACTTACGAAGAACGATAAACGATGTTCTGGTGTATTTTGGGGTTTAATTTAGCGTGCCATTGTTTAGAAAATCGGTTGTTGATCTAGCAGCTCAGGAAGTTAAACGGAAGTTTTACCGTTAAGAGCTTAACGTATTTTAGAAATTCACAGATGCTAGGTGAACGTTCAGGTGAGCCCCGTAACTGGCTTGTTTAGATTTCGTTCTATGACCTTTGTTAGACATCATTTTTCCTTCAAATATATTTGTTTTGGTTTACGTTGTTTATTGACTTGAAACCCTTGCTTGTAGTAGTTGAAAACACCTGCAAAATAAGGTTTAATAAGATTACATTATTATTTATAATTAATTAATAGTGTAATGATAATAATATTTAAATATTTTAAATTGACATACATATCAAAATGTTAAAAAATATATTATATTACATTATATTCTATTGTGTCATTAATATATAATATAATGTCATAAATATATTATATAATATGCCATTAATATATAATATAATATGCCATTAATATATAATATAGGCCTAATATACCATTAATATATAAAATAATATGCCATTAATATATAAAGTAATATGCCATTAATATATAAAATAATATTCCATTAATATATAAAGTAATATGCCATTAATATATAAAATAATATTCCATTAATATATAAAGTAATATGCCATTAATATATAAAATAATATGCCATTAATATATAAAATAATATGCCATTAATATATAAAATAATATGCCATTAATATATAAAATAATATGCCATTAATATATAAAAAATATGCCATTAATATATATCTGGCATTATTATATAATATATGCCATTAATATATAATATAATGCCATTAATATATAATATAATATGCCATTAATATATAATATAATATGCCATTAATATATAATATAATATGCCATTAATATATAATATAATATGCCATTAATATATAATATAATATGCCATTAATATATAATATAATATGCCATTAATATATAATATAATATGCCATTAATATATAATATAATATAATATGCCATTAATATATAATATAATATGCCATTAATATATAATATAATATGCCATTAATATATAATATAATATGCCGTTAATATATAATATAATATGCCATTAATATATAATATAATATGCCATTAATATATAATATAATATGCCATTAATATATAATATAATATGCCATTAATATATAATATAATATGCCATTAATTAATACAAATATAATATAAAACCAAATATTTAAATATAAATTTAAGAAATGACTTCAATAAATAAAATCAAATATAAATAAAAATTATTTTAACATAGTCAATAGTAACAATCAATTTATATCAGTAGTATTTCGTATTATAATTTATTGTATATTAAATGTTTATTTGATGAAGTGGTAGAGCGTTATATTATCGTCTATTCCCGTAAATCTATATTATACATGGAAATATTTGTTAATAAAAATAGATATTCCAATAAGAGCAATTCCAACTAGAAATATTTAAAAACTTCAAAATACAAATAATATCAGCGTGAAAATAAATACCAATACGATTTAAAATGATAGGGTTCAAAAACATGCTCCAATCACCACCGAAAAACCAATTATAAATAAATCAAATCACAATACAATATACTTCATATAGACTCACATGATTTGACAGAAAGGTTAGAAACCGGCTTCAACGTGCATTCATGTCAGCGGCTGGAATCAAACTGCCTTCAAATATTTTACAATTTATCTCTCTCCCTTCTACAGTTGCAGAGGTTTTAGTAAGAGCCGAGTATTTGGGGGTCAAACCCTAAGGTGTTTTATCGCTGAGAGGGGAGGGAGTCACTAATTTAGGGGTTGCAAATACGGCCCACGTTCAGAGTGGGTGGAGCCAGACCTTTGGAGATTTTCTTCTCAAATAAAATGTTAGATAACTTCGCGTTACTTACGTTGTTAGCCTATCTTGGGTTTCATTTTTATTGTTTTTAAAGAAAATCCTTTTATAATGAAGTACTTACACTTTTTGAGTTTTACAACGATTGTTTCGAAGAAAATTATAATATTTTTGGGAGTTTGAAAATGATTTACGATTAAATTTAATAACGTTTTTGATGGAATTTTAAAATGTATCTGAAAGGGTGTGTCGGGAACCAAGTACAAAATTATTGTACATAACAAAAGTTAGTTACATATTTTAAGATTTGATATTGTTCTTAAACTTCATTAATCAAATGAATAAATTAATTAAATACAGTTTACTTTTAGGAAACCATGTTTCAATAAAGCTAAAAAAACCGAACTTCCCATTAACTTAAAAGTTAGTTACGTCCATTTAAGTGAACAATCTTTTAGCCTTACCGGTACCGATGTTATATTAAAGTTAAATTTAAAAAGAACGCGTCATTTAGTAATTAAGGCAAGTTAAATATTGATATGATTGAAAGCAGATAGTTTCCTATTAAAGTAAAAGTTAGTTACGACCATTTTAGCGAACAATGTTTTGGTCATATTGCTACCGACGTTACCATAAACACAAATTTAAATATATTGTGTCATTTAGCGATTAAGACAAGTAAAATATTGAAATGACCGAAAGCAGATAGTTTTCTATTCCGCGTGAAATATATATATATATATATTATATATATATTATATTATTATTTATTATATATATATATATATATATATATATATATATATATATATATATATATATATATTATTATTTATTATATATATATATATATATATATATATAATATATATATATATAATATATATATAATATATAATATAATAATATAATATATATAATATATAATATATATAATATATAATAATATAATATATATATATAATATAATATATATTATATTATTATATTAATATTGACTTGCTATGGGAAAAAAATTAAGTAGGCGCTTAGCAGTAACCATAAAAAAATCTCATAGTATTGACAAGGTTGTGTAGGTGACGACAGTAAATCTAACGTAATCGCTTAATAGGCGTTCAGTTGCCTTATTTTGAATGTCATATTGGGTAAGGCGTTTTAACGAACCTGGATAGAATAATGTAACCCGAGCTAATATTAGCCCAACACCAAAAATTTAAATAGACCGGAAATTTTAGAAAATAAGATTAAACAAACCAAAAAATACTTGAATAACCTCGAGGTCTATTACAAACAGGGCAGGAAACGAGAAATATATAATTTCACAGGACCATAACCTCTGGAAAATCCGTTTCGTTTTCTGAACTAATAAAAAACAACAGTTTGAAAAGGTCAAAAAAGGATGTGCATACGAACTGGCGACGATTTTCAAAATAACGGATAGAGGGAACAGGAACTATGGTGCTCTGGCCATGCAATATATGGAGAAGGCTATTTCTGCGGTCATTTCACAAAAGGCCTTTGTTTGACTTGCTTGTCCGGTGGAATTATAATTAATAAACATCCTTGTTTCATAAACTTGTTAATACCGTTAACAAAATTAATTAAATTTCCGTTAGAATTTTAATTAGTTGGTTGCGTATTGGTGTTAATAGTCTTGGTGTCAACGCCATCTATCGTGATTAAGCGAATTCTGCCAAAGTTTGATAATAAAAGGTAACAATATTGGAATGCATAGCTTTCTCCAATCAAATATTGTATAAATTATGAAGTTAACGTCATATGATATGAAAATAAATAACCGTTACTATACTAATAATAATTAACCGCGGAACATAAAAAAATAACAGTTCCGTGATATATCCTACATAGTTTAACTATTTTTAACACTTTAATGCGTCCGGTCATACCTAATAAACAAGTGAAATCAAAGCAGACCAAGGCTTAAAAATACTTAATGGATTCGAGCACGCGAGACAACGTATTCTATAGTCTAGCAGACGAGAAAAGTGAAAGTAGTCAACCCGCCCTTTCCACATATGCCGTAACGCCTGCAAAATCATGGTTTCCTAGGAAGTCGGGGATTCTTAAATGGAGTCATTCACTTTTGTCTAAGACGAATTTAAGAAACAATAACAGGAAAGGGGAGAAAACTTACCCAAAAAACTTTGAAAATATCCCCGCGGGAAGGTCTGAAGATGATTTTGCCTTTAGTAATAGTCTGTCGCGTAGCTTTGGCTTAGACTCCTTAGAGTGTACGCTTTTTAAATTTAAGGTGCAGCTGCCATTACGAAATACAAAGAATTAACACGGAATGTTTAAGCTAAAGTTTTTTAGTCAAACAAATTTGATATTCGAATTGATAATGGAACAAATTGTGATTTTTCTATAATTATAGTATGTCGAAATTGCTAATTTTAAAATTAACCAAACATGGATTTATGTAAATTCAATAAGTTCATTATGCTCAATTAAAACGAGGTTTTTATAATTGACTTTGGAAATCTTAGCTTCCCAGGTTCTTAATTTCCATTTACAATTAAGTTAATTGCGTGGGTTGAGATTGAAGTATAATTAGAGTAATGACAGTGGCATCGCTAATTAGAGTGTCTTATTATCAAACACAATCATTACGAATTTGGAAAGTAAGGAATAACTTGAAACTCCGTGGAAAAATACTGTAGTTGCGCGCGTTGGGTAAAATTAGATTTGTTTTTAATTGCTGTGGTTAATTTAAATTAGGTTTATTAAAATTAAAACAAAGCTCCTTGTTAACAATGACGGAATTTGAATCAAACAAAAGATGCGATTAAATTCAGATTTGATTGTTAAATTTATGAATAATAAAATAAGTAATGTATAGTTAATTTTGAAGTTTTTATGTAGACATATGGTGTACAATATTATAAATTAAACATAGACAAAACGCTATATTTCAGCTGCTGAAGATAAGCTACTAGTTTATTTATCTCTGTTCGCAGAATGCCTACCAGGTTAGGTTGACGCCAATAAATTCCAATTTTTAATACTTAAAGTCAAAAGTAGTTAGTTTTACGTACCTCGGTAAGCGTTAGTTTTCATAATGAAAGCGTATTAATTTTCAATAGACACTATGCAAAAACTATCGGGCGAAGAGGATTCGTCGGAGTTGTTAGCTGAAAGCAGGGTTGGCAAGTTTTAAACAAAATGTTTAAAACAAGTGTTTAAAACACGTTTAAAACAAATATTGTAAACAAACACCAATTTGTTTTAAACGTTTTAAACTATCTGTTTTAAACATGTTTTTTATAAGGTAAATGTTCATTGTTTTTTCGGAAGATTTTGGTTATTCAATATGAGGGAAAAGGTAGAAAAAACCATTCCAAGGCTCTAAGAAAGGTAAATTGTATTGATAACCGGTAGTTTGATTTTAAGATTCTCAGAAAAGAGCGAATGAAAGGGCTCGATATGATTTCATAAATTTCCTACCAGTGCAAAAATCCTACGAACGCGTTGAATTTTGTCTTTTTGTTTAAATAGAATGTATATAGCTGCCAATATACATCTATTTGGGACACTACCTATGCACGAGATAAAAGTAGGTTTGCTGTTTAGTCGGGTTGTGCCGGGTTTTAAGTAACCAGAAACACGGACAGATCGGGTTAAAACCGACTATTCGGCACTCCTAGATAAAAATCTAGGGATTTCGGTTCCCTTTCTCGATTTTTTTGAAATTGTATGACGTGATGGAAGTTTTAAGATTATAGAGGTATCTAAGTACTTATTTTTTATACTTTTTTTGTGATGATTTATGACTGCAGACGTGCACATTTCAATAAACCAAAACTAAAAACAATGTGCTATATTAAAAACCATACTACAGGTTAGGTAGTATTTGCATGGGGCATCGAAAACCCTAAGGCCGTCAATGGTTGGTCAACAACGCTTAGCGAAATTCTTGGCTAGTTTAAATAAGCGTGTACTCTTTGGTTCTTCTCCCTGTGAGTTTATTTATAATACCATAAGTGACATAATTCCCCTAAGTGTGCCAATAGGAGCCTTTCCCACAGAAAATCGTCAATTTGAGCTTGTTCTAAACAGACCAAAGAAAAGTAGGACTCGCGAATTCCGTTCAAGTACCCTAATATTTTTAGTGCTCGCGCCGCAGACGCCGCTTCGCAAACACAATACGTAAATTTCGTCACTGGAAAAAATGACGTCATTTACGTCACTTTCGTTAAACAAGGTATCATTGAAAAATTCATCTTATTGACACACTTAGGGTAATTATGCCACTTATGATAATACGTTTAATGATACGTAATATTTCTTTAAATGAGTTTACTCGTGAGTCTGATTCATAAGTATAATGAATAGTTTAAAACGTGATTTAAACATAGATTTTTATTGTTTATTATGTGTTTTTTATTGTTTGATTTAAAAAAAGTTAAAAACAATGAATCTTGTTTAAAACAATAAAAAACATTGTTTTTGTTCTTTTTGAAAAAAACAAGGATTTTGCCAACCCTGGCTGAAAGATACAAACAGCGCCAAATTCGTTCGCGGCGTTTCTGTGAACTTTCTAATTAGGTGGATGATGTTTTTAGGGTTCAATGAGGCTTAGTACTTTGCAGAAGTTTCGTCTAGCTATCTTTGCAGTGCTATCAAAATGTTTTCAACCCGCCAGCTTAAAAATTGAAAATACAGACTATATTATAATATTTTTAACTTGAATGTTAGACAAAAATCTAAATAATTTGAATACTTTTAACTTGAATGTTAGACAAAAATCTCAATAATTGTAATACTTTTAACTTGAATGTTAGACAAAAATCTCAATAATTGTAATACTTTTAGCTTGAATGTTAGACAAAAATCTCAATAATTGTAATACTTTTAACTTGAATGTTAGACAAAAATCTCAATAATTGTAATACTTTTAACTTGAATGTTAGACAAAAATCTCAATAATTGTAATACTTTTAACTTGAATGTTAGACAAAAATCTCAATAATTGTAATACTTTTAACTTGAATGTTAGACAAAAATCTCAATAATTGTAATACTTTTAGCTTGAATGTTAGACAAAAATCTCAATAATTGTAATACTTTTAACTTGAATGTTAGACAAAAATCTCAATAATTGTAATACTTTTAACTTGAATGTTAGACAAAAATCTCAATAATTGTAATACTTTTAACTTGAATGTTAGACAAAAATCTCAATAATTGTAATACTTTTAACTTGAATGTTAGACAAAAATCTCAATAATTGTAATACTTTTAGCTTGAATGTTAGACAAAAATCTCAATAATTGTAATACTTTTAACTTGAATGTTAGACAAAAATCTCAATAATTGTAATACTTTTAACTTGAATGTTAGACAAAAATCTCAATAATTGTAATACTTTTAACTTGAATGTTAGACAAAAATCTCAATAATTGTAATACTTTTAACTTGAATGTTAGACAAAAATCTCAATAATTGTAATACTTTTAGCTTGAATGTTAGACAAAAATCTCAATAATTGTAATACTTTTAACTTGAATGTTAGACAAAAATCTCAATAATTGTAATACTTTTAACTTGAATGTTAGACAAAAATCTCAATAATTGTAATACTTTTAACTTGAATGTTAGACAAAAATCTCAATAATTGTAATACTTTTAACTTGAATGTTAGACAAAAATCTCAATAATTGTAATACTTTTAGCTTGAATGTTAGACAAAAATCTCAATAATTGTAATACTTTTAACTTGAATGTTAGACAAAAATCTCAATAATTGTAATACTTTTAACTTGAATGTTAGACAAAAATCTCAATAATTGTAATACTTTTAACTTGAATGTTAGACAAAAATCTCAATAATTGTAATACTTTTAACTTGAATGTTAGACAAAAATCTCAATAATTGTAATACTTTTAACTTGAATGTTAGACAAAAATCTCAATAATTGTAATACTTTTAACTTGAATGTTAGACAAAAATCTCAATAATTGTAATACTTTTAACTTGAATGTTAGACAAAAATCTCAATAATTGTAATACTTTTAACTTGAATGTTAGACAAAAATCTCAATAATTGTAATACTTTTAACTTGAATGTTAGACAAAAATCTCAATAATTGTAATACTTTTAACTTGAATGTTAGACAAAAATCTCAATAATTGTAATACTTTTAGCTTGAATGTTAGACAAAAATCTCAATAATTGTAATACTTTTAACTTGAATGTTAGACAAAAATCTCAATAATTGTAATACTTTTAACTTGAATGTTAGACAAAAATCTCAATAATTGTAATACTTTTAACTTGAATGTTAGACAAAAATCTCAATAATTGTAATACTTTTAACTTGAATGTTAGACAAAAATCTCAATAATTGTAATACTTTTAACTTGAATGTTAGACAAAAATCTCAATAATTGTAATACTTTTAACTTGAATGTTAGACAAAAATCTCAATAATTGTAATACTTTTAACTTGAATGTTAGACAAAAATCTCAATAATTGTAATACTTTTAGCTTGAATGTTAGACAAAAATCTCAATAATTGTAATACTTTTAACTTGAATGTTAGACAAAAATCTCAATAATTGTAATACTTTTAACTTGAATGTTAGACAAAAATCTCAATAATTGTAATACTTTTAACTTGAATGTTAGACAAAAATCTCAATAATTGTAATACTTTTAACTTGAATGTTAGACAAAAATCTCAATAATTGTAATACTTTTAACTTGAATGTTAGACAAAAATCTCAATAATTGTAATACTTTTAACTTGAATGTTAGACAAAAATCTCAATAATTGTAATACTTTTAACTTGAATGTTAGACAAAAATCTCAATAATTGTAATACTTTTAACTTGAATGTTAGACAAAAATCTCAATAATTGTAATACTTTTAACTTGAATGTTAGACAAAAATCTCAATAATTGTAATACTTTTAACTTGAATGTTAGACAAAAATCTCAATAATTGTAATACTTTTAGCTTGAATGTTAGACAAAAATCTCAATAATTGTAATACTTTTAACTTGAATGTTAGACAAAAATCTCAATAATTGTAATACTTTTAACTTGAATGTTAGACAAAAATCTCAATAATTGTAATACTTTTAACTTGAATGTTAGACAAAAATCTCAATAATTGTAATACTTTTAACTTGAATGTTAGACAAAAATCTCAATAATTGTAATACTTTTAGCTTGAATGTTAGACAAAAATCTCAATAATTGTAATACTTTTAACTTGAATGTTAGACAAAAATCTCAATAATTGTAATACTTTTAACTTGAATGTTAGACAAAAATCTCAATAATTGTAATACTTTTAACTTGAATGTTAGACAAAAATCTCAATAATTGTAATACTTTTAACTTGAATGTTAGACAAAAATCTCAATAATTGTAATACTTTTAACTTGAATGTTAGACAAAAATCTCAATAATTGTAATACTTTTAACTTGAATGTTAGACAAAAATCTCAATAATTGTAATACTTTTAACTTGAATGTTAGACAAAAATCTCAATAATTGTAATACTTTTAACTTGAATGTTAGACAAAAATCTCAATAATTGTAATACTTTTAACTTGAATGTTAGACAAAAATCTCAATAATTGTAATACTTTTAACTTGAATGTTAGACAAAAATCTCAATAATTGTAATACTTTTAACTTGAATGTTAGACAAAAATCTCAATAATTGTAATACTTTTAGCTTGAATGTTAGACAAAAATCTCAATAATTGTAATACTTTTAACTTGAATGTTAGACAAAAATCTCAATAATTGTAATACTTTTAACTTGAATGTTAGACAAAAATCTCAATAATTGTAATACTTTTAACTTGAATGTTAGACAAAAATCTCAATAATTGTAATACTTTTAACTTGAATGTTAGACAAAAATCTCAATAATTGTAATACTTTTAACTTGAATGTTAGACAAAAATCTCAATAATTGTAATACTTTTAACTTGAATGTTAGACAAAAATCTCAATAATTGTAATACTTTTAACTTGAATGTTAGACAAAAATCTCAATAATTGTAATACTTTTAGCTTGAATGTTAGACAAAAATCTCAATAATTGTAATACTTTTAACTTGAATGTTAGACAAAAATCTCAATAATTGTAATACTTTTAACTTGAATGTTAGACAAAAATCTCAATAATTGTAATACTTTTAACTTGAATGTTAGACAAAAATCTCAATAATTGTAATACTTTTAACTTGAATGTTAGACAAAAATCTCAATAATTGTAATACTTTTAACTTGAATGTTAGACAAAAATCTCAATAATTGTAATACTTTTAACTTGAATGTTAGACAAAAATCTCAATAATTGTAATACTTTTAGCTTGAATGTTAGACAAAAATCTCAATAATTGTAATACTTTTAACTTGAATGTTAGACAAAAATCTCAATAATTGTAATACTTTTAACTTGAATGTTAGACAAAAATCTCAATAATTGTAATACTTTTAACTTGAATGTTAGACAAAAATCTCAATAATTGTAATACTTTTAACTTGAATGTTAGACAAAAATCTCAATAATTGTAATACTTTTAGCTTGAATGTTAGACAAAAATCTCAATAATTGTAATACTTTTAACTTGAATGTTAGACAAAAATCTCAATAATTGTAATACTTTTAACTTGAATGTTAGACAAAAATCTCAATAATTGTAATACTTTTAACTTGAATGTTAGACAAAAATCTCAATAATTGTAATACTTTTAACTTGAATGTTAGACAAAAATCTCAATAATTGTAATACTTTTAGCTTGAATGTTAGACAAAAATCTCAATAATTGTAATACTTTTAACTTGAATGTTAGACAAAAATCTCAATAATTGTAATACTTTTAACTTGAATGTTAGACAAAAATCTCAATAATTGTAATACTTTTAACTTGAATGTTAGACAAAAATCTCAATAATTGTAATACTTTTAACTTGAATGTTAGACAAAAATCTCAATAATTGTAATACTTTTAACTTGAATGTTAGACAAAAATCTCAATAATTGTAATACTTTTAACTTGAATGTTAGACAAAAATCTCAATAATTGTAATACTTTTAACTTGAATGTTAGACAAAAATCTCAATAATTGTAATACTTTTAACTTGAATGTTAGACAAAAATCTCAATAATTGTAATACTTTTAACTTGAATGTTAGACAAAAATCTCAATAATTGTAATACTTTTAACTTGAATGTTAGACAAAAATCTCAATAATTGTAATACTTTTAACTTGAATGTTAGACAAAAATCTCAATAATTGTAATACTTTTAACTTGAATGTTAGACAAAAATCTCAATAATTGTAATACTTTTAACTTGAATGTTAGACAAAAATCTCAATAATTGTAATACTTTTAGCTTGAATGTTAGACAAAAATCTCAATAATTGTAATACTTTTAACTTGAATGTTAGACAAAAATCTCAATAATTGTAATACTTTTAACTTGAATGTTAGACAAAAATCTCAATAATTGTAATACTTTTAGCTTGAATGTTAGACAAAAATCTCAATAATTTTAATACTTTTAACTTGAATGTTAGACAAAAATCTAAATTCACTTTCATATGTATAGAACTGGAAACGAGTTCTACCTAGTGTACCATCTTAATAGACAGGTTAAGTTACCCTCTTGAACACGTGAACGGGGAAACTTGTAGACGTAGCTTCATTGTGTAAAATAGTATCTCCTACAAGTTCCCCGGTTCACGTTTTCAAGAGGGTAGTTTAACCTGTCCAACTTACATTTTCAAGATTAAAGTTTTATATTAAGTTTTGTAAAAGGCGTTTTCGTAAATAGGAAATGTAATGATTGATGACATTTTGTCGCGTGAAATCTATTGTGGTGGACATTTAGAAAAATATTTATTAACATATTCGCGAATATTTTTGATAATATTATGCGGGTTTCGCCACTAATACTAGCATTCGGTGCAAAATTTATAGATCTTTTTGAAGAATAAACCACGTATTTCATGTTACATGTTTGTGCTTTCAATCGAGGATTTGTACTAAAATTTCATATAAATTTAAATTCGTATTTTTGTATAAAAATCGTACAAATTAAAAATTTTCAATAATTGCAAAAGTGGGTGAAAATAAATACTCGGATAAATATTTCGAAGACAATGAATCCTAGGGTCACTATAGAAAATATTTACGTAAAAGTTCGTATTCATTGATTTCGAAAAACAAGGAATATTTCAACGTCCTGAAAGGAAAATTTAATTTTGGCGATCTGGCATCCCTGCATCTAAGCTGTGCAACGTTAAATCCCCGATATTTTCTTTGCAACTAAAGCCACGGTCATACTATCTCTTGAAACCAGATTTGTATAGTGGTTTCTCTAAGCTTCATTGGCCAAAACTGGTAATCAAATCGATCAAAACTGGGTTTTAAACTCTGGGGCGAATGTGGTTTAAAAATCTTTTGTGAATCCATGCGGTGCCCCCAATGGATTTATGATGGAACTTTCGACTCCCTTTAATAAATAATGGAACTTTCGACTCCCTTTAATAAATAATGGAACTTTAGACTCCCTTTAATCGATAAAGGAACTTTAGACTCTCTTTAATCGATAAAGGAACTTTAGACTCCCTTAATCGATAAAGGAACTTTAGACTCCCTTTAATCGATAAAGGAACTTTAGACTCTCTTTAATCGAATAAAGGAACTTTAGACTCCCTTTAATCGATAAAGGAACTTTAGACTCCCTTTAATCGATAAAGGAACTTTAGACTCCCTTTAATCGATAAAGGAACTTTAGACTCTCTTTAATCGATAAAGGAACTTTAGACTCCCTTTAATCGATAAAGGAACTTTAGACTCCCTTTAATCGATAAAGGAACTTTAGACTCTCTTTAATCGATAAAGGAACTTTAGACTCCCTTTAATCGATAAAGGAACTTAAGACTCTCTTTAATCGATAAAGGAACTTCAGACTCCCTTTAATCGATAAAGGAACTTTAGACTCTCTTTAATCGATAAAGGAACTTTAGACTCCCTTTAATCGATAAAGGAACTTTAGACTCCCTTTAATCGATAAAGGAACTTTAGACTCCCTTTAATCGATAAAGGAACTTTAGACTCCCTCTAATCGATAAAGGAACTTTAGACTCCCTTTAATCGATAAAGGAACTTTAGACTCCCTTTAATCGATAAAGGAACTTTAGACTCCCTTTAATCGATAAAGGAACTTTATACTCCCTTTAATCGATAAAGGAACTTTAGACTCCCTTTAATCGATAAAGGAACTTTATACTCCCTTTAATCGATAAAGGAACTTTAGACTCTCTTTAATAAATAATGGAACTTTAGACTCCCATTAATCGATAAAGGAACTTTAGACTCCCTTTAATCGATAAAGGAACTTTAGACTCCCTTTAATCGATAAAGGAACTTTAGACTCCCTTTAATCGATAAAGGAACTTTAGACTCCCTTTAATCGATAAAGGAACTTTAGACTCCCTTTAATCGATAAAGGAACTTTAGACTCCCTTTAATCGATAAAGGAACTTTAGACTCCCTTTAATCGATAAAGGAACTTTAGACTCCCTCTAATCGATAAAGGAACTTTAGACTCCCTTTAATCGATAAAGGAACTTTAGACTCCCTTTAATCGATAAAGGAACTTTAGACTCCCTTTAATCGATAAAGGAACTTTATACTCCCTTTAATCGATAAAGGAACTTTAGACTCCCTTTAATCGATAAAGGAACTTTATACTCCCTTTAATCGATAAAGGAACTTTAGACTCTCTTTAATAAATAATGGAACTTTAGACTCCCATTAATCGATAAAGGAACTTTAGACTCCCTTTAATCGATAAAGGAACTTTAGACTCCCTTTAATCGATAAAGGAACTTTAGACTCCCTTTAATCGATAAAGGAACTTTAGACTCCCTTTAATCGATAAAGGAACTTTAGACTCCCTTTAATCGATAAAGGAACTTTAGACTCCCTTTAATCGATAAAGGAACTTTAGACTCCCTTTAATCGATAAAGGAACTTTAGACTCCCTTTAATCGATAAAGGAACTTTAGACTCTCTTTAATAAATAATGGAACTTTAGACTCCCTTTAATCGATAAAGGAACTTTAGACTCTCTTTAATAAATAATGGAACTTTAGACTCCCTTTAATTAATAATGGAACTTTAGACTCCCTTTAATCGATAAAGGAACTTTAGCCTCCCTTTAATAAATAATGGAACTTTAGACTCCCTTTAATCGATAAAGGAACTTTAGCCTCCCTTTAATAAATAATGGAACTTTAGACTCACTATGATCAATAATGAACTAGTTACGTTTAAAATAGATAACAAGTTAAAAAAAAACAATATCGACTGGAATAGACTTTATCTAATAGGCCAAGGCCTAGGAAACAACGCGTTGCTAATAATCGTCGGTACGTGGGATTTCGGGGTAGATAATGAAGACCCACGAGTGATCCAAATTAGAAATATGAGTTAAAAGTACGCCCGTCGGTTTCCGCCGCGGAGCCTCAAAAATTACAAAACGATATGTCAAAACGATTCACGTTTCTTTTTGAAATTCGTGGGCATTGAAATTTGCTTAAGTAATTTCCAATTTCGGAGTTTGAAAAGTCATTAGCATATATTGTTCACCAACGACGCCTCAAGTGGCGATTTCTTTAGGCGAATCACACCTAGGCGTGTGGGATTTTCAAGTTAATCAGGAAAATATACAGACATTAAGATTAGATTACAATATTACTTAATCCGACTGTTTAACATTTCAGGTTTGTGTTGAAATCGCAATTTTTCTATTAAATTTAAAAGTAGCTTCAAGATACCCGAAGATACCTTTACTTTTATCCCAAATATAGTCTAAAGAGCGTGTTCAATCCGCTCGGTTCAATCTAAATATTTTCCTCAAAAAATGATAAAAGATAGATTATATTAGTATAACTAGTAATAGACAATAGTAGTTAATTATTTATCCATAATTCGAAAAAGTCGCTTACCAGTTTAGTATAAAGTTTCGGCGGCGGAATCATCCGCCATTTTTATTAACTTGGTAAGAACGTATGACAGCCAGAGGCGCTACAGTCGGCAGGCAATAGGGCACTTTACATATAAACGGCTGAGTCGTCTCTCCTTATCCTTCCCCCATGGTAAGAACCATAGAAATCTTATACTCCTACCTAGAATGCTTCCGTCTACGGGAGAACCTGACGCCAAGACATTTTGTAGCAACGACTAATGATTATATAGTCTTTGCTTGAGCTTCAGTCAATCAGCGGCCATTCATTGACTACGGCAAGCCGCTTGCGCCATACCATGGCAGCTAAAAATAGTAGAAGCTCAGACGATTTTTACAGGATCCAAGCTCGCAGAATTCCCATAGGTTTTTGCTGGAGTTTTTCACATGAACCACTTCAACGTTTTTGGATTTTTATTTAATAATAGTGTTAAGTTTTTTTGATATTTTAGTTTTGTTTTCATATTTACTTATTATAAGGAATATTTAAATGCCATTGTGAGGAAGATAAATAAGATTTCGTTTAGGTTCGCTTTGAAAATATTTAAGCCTAGGCCTGACATAGGCCTAACTTTTAAAATAGCAGGTAATGTCAAACAGTCAATGGCAGTTTTGGGAGAAGCAGTGACTGAATGTCCTTAGTATTAACATTTGTATTTAAAGGTTATTTCACATTTAAAGTAGGTAATATTATATTTATTATTATGTTTGTAGAAACTTAGATAAACAAAAACCTTATGAAGTCTGTATACAAGTCGGCAACGGCTTCACAGATGTTTATTGTTCAAATAAATAAATAAATAAAGAGTAATTATATCCCGGAAAAAATACATTACACTGAAGAATGACACTTATGACGAATTGACGACAGTCATTGAATTAAACAGCAACAATCATACTGATAATTAGCTTGTCTTATTTTTCAAAACTTTACCTTCTATTTAATAATATGCTTTTTCTCTTAGAAGCTTAGCCAAGATAAATGTCTCGCACTCTGCTTAAATTCAACATTCCACTGTTAAGCAACATAAGAGATAGTACTCAACGATGACCGATATTTACTATGTTAAATAAAGTGTTTTTAAAAAAACGGATATTGCAGTAATTATAGTCCTAGGCTCACTGAACTTCCTGAAGTAATTTTTACCAAATCATCAATTTGAAAGCCCGCCGTTTGTTAACATTTCAAATTGCCCCGAGGCTTAAGGAAACCCAAACTTTAACTGTACAACGACACATTACCGTCCACCGCAAATCGTTTTCTACATGTGGAAATGAAACATCGAGGAGCCATAACAACAAATAACACAATAGTTATCCAAAACGTTTGCATATTAGAGAAAAATCTTTACGAGTAAAGAAACAGTCTACCACGTTTAAAAACTACATTTAACTCGATCACGGCCCCCTGCACCTGCACGCGCTCACGTGAGCGCGTGCAGGGGGCCGTGACTCGATTTACGTGGGCCAATCAAATGCGGGTTCTTAAGGTGAAGTAATCCATAATCGAATTATTATTTTCAGTAACTCAAACTAGATGGCAACGAGTCGTTGAATCGTGATTGGCTGGTAATGACGAAACCTCCGTAAATGTAATTGGCCCATTTTGTATTTATACGGAATCATTCTATGTTATAAGATTTCTATGGTAAGAACTTAAGAAGTAACAATGCTGCCAGGTCGTGGTATCTCAACAGGTCAAAATAAGCAGCGTTGCCAGATTCAGGTTATTTTATTTCATGCTGTTTTTCTTTGGGTTGTTCCGAAACTGCTCACAACACCTAGTTTCCGCGTGATGTCATAGACGCTTCAATAAATCATCCTCCAAGGAAATCGCTAAGAAGTAATATTTCCGAGAGCCAGGATCTGTAAGTCACTGTTTATATAGTGCTTGTTAAAACAAGGGAAATGTTTCACCTTTACGGCAGCCACAAGCGTTCGCTTTTAACCAGGTAGATTTTTTGACATATTAAAGCTTAGCAAAAACACGACGTTCTGTTTACAGGTGAAAAGCGTGAAAAGTTTCCATTATTTCAACAAGCACTATATAAACAATACCTTGCTGGTCCAGTCTCTCGGAAATATTACTTCTGGGCGATTTCCTTGGAGGATGATTTATTCGAGGATATATTGAAGCGCCTATTAACGAGAAACTGATTTCAAAATGAAACACACATTATTTTATTTTCGGGGCAATTTTGAACTAAAATTTAAAATAAAGGTATGTCAAAATTAATAAATAATAATAATATTATTATTATTATTTTCATTTAACATAGAGTTACCGAGCAGACCACAAGGGGGAAGTAAGGAAACGGATGTTCCGTCCAAATGCTGAGTTGCCAGGTAAAAATGTTAATTTTCGGCCCCCCAACTTTCATCAACAAAGCCACTGATTAGCAGATGAAAATCAACAGAGCGTGAACGTCTCGTGTGGGTCGCTAGGTGGCTTTATGGTGTTTGAAAGGCTAATCATCCGTTGGTTAAAAGAAACAATATTTCACCTTCAATCATGACTAGGAAAATTGTTTATCTAGAATTTACCAAAAAAAGCAAATTTCGAACTCGACTTGAAAAATAGTTTTTAATTGAAGTTCTCCTTGCCTGATGTCCGCTAATAACAAGGTGGGCTTGCGAGGGTACAGACATGTTAAATCGGTCGATTCCGAACAGCGTTGCCAGGTCACAAAACTGAAATTATAGTATCGAAGCCGAAAAATTATCGAATTTTCTAGAAAATTATAGTACACAAGTACGGCCAACTTTGATTACTCGCTAGAGCGTGGTAGCACTTTATCATAGTTGGCCGTTACTAACATATTTCATTTTCGTTAGGCTACAACCCGCTTGATTAGTCAAGTCGGCCGTATTTTCGAGTACAAACCTAACGCTCCAAGGAATATAATATTTCAATTCTTAGCCTACTAGGAGTAACAAAAGAAACTGAAAACGCCGTTCTTATGTTAACAGATAGGAACTTTCTAAATTCTCGCACAAATATCGGAAATGTAGTAAAATTATAGTACAATTATCGCAAAAAGCGTACTATATAGTACGCGATTGAAATTATAGTACGGAAAAATTCGAAAGGTAAAATTATCGAAATGTACTATAATTATAGTACGGTTGGCAACGCTGACTGTTACAAAATTTCCTATTGTTGGGAGGATCGTCCGCAGATGGAAGAGCAGACAGTGCCGGAAGTAAGCACTCGCTTGGCGCCAACACCATCTCCCCCTCACGGACTAATGCAGAATAGACCTATTTCCCAGATAATGGGCGAATTTTTCCCTAGTCGCATTTTTATGTGAAAATGGTTTTCATTTCCGAGGTTTTAATAGGTGTTTCCGTAAAATAAAACAACAAAAAAAAGTAAAATGTTTTTCTGCGCGTCACGATCTTACTGTGTTTAATACTTTATTGGAACGCGCGTTTCTCACGTGACGTTAAATTCGAAAATCTTTATCGACTCGAGCGCGCGCTCTCTATCTTCAATAAATAATTCGCGACCGAAAACTATCGCTACGCCCCCTATCGTTCGTCATTGAAACCAGCAGACGCTATTAGTTTTTCCTCTTCGTTATTCGTAAATTTGACTTTATAAATAATGATACTTGCACTTTCAATGTAATTTTTGAATCTTTTGCTTATATTTTGATAAGTTTATTTAAGTAAAAACGTTCTTATGACATTTTAATTTGTAGCAGACCCTAGATCATAGGCGCTACCTCGGATAAACCGTTACACCACCTAGACTCGTTTCGGTCGCGAATAGCTAACTAGTAGTGACGTAGAAAAACATTTACACATGACGTCGCGTATTTTATAGAAACATCTATGGACCAAAATTATATGATTTTTTCACAAAATTTACAAAATAAAATTAACCCTTAAAATCATAAATATTATATTTTTATTTTTTGACAGAAATGTGCTGATTACCACATCACGTTAAGGGGCCATTGGCAACTTACGTAACACCGGTTTTTGTGACCAAGGTTTAGCTCCAAATCCTTACAACCTTTTGAATACACAAAAATTAATAATAATATTAAAACTAAATGCATTTATTAATATAAGTTGACATTTTTTGTTATAAAAGAGGTATTATTTTCAGAATTACGAGTAATTTTCTTCGACGGCTATCGCGAAAAATCGCTAGTGATATTAAGAGAGTAACTCTCACTCAAGAGTGAGAGTGGAACTAAATAAAAATCTTCACTCTTTCCCACTCTCACTTTTCATCACTCGCCGAGTGCACTCTTCCCCAAAGAGTGAGATTAGTCAAGGTCACCAATTTCACTCTTATTTTTGGCGAGAGACTTGAAATTTAAAGGGAATATAACCTCAGGTATTTGGTGTGGAACACCAACGTTTGCAGCTCTGGCGGCTCTTGCCTTTGGCTTTAAAAATGTTTGGCGCCACTGTACAGGGAAATTTCAGAAATTGAAGGGGTCTTCCATAAAGATTGCTTTGGGAGTTATATTCCCTTTAAGGCGGGAAATTTTAATTCGGTTCAAAAAGTATATTATAACCTCCTTTGCCGTTAATAGATGGCACCACGCCCTTCAGTAAAGTAATTAAATTAAATTTAATTTCAAATTTCGTACCTTCTACTAATAGTCTTGAAAATCAATGAGTGATAGCGAATCTGTCTCTGACGTCATAGATCTCACCCCAATCGACTAGAGTAAAACGGCAAATAGAACATTCCATTACATCTTCTCGCGCTTTGTTGTTTTTCGTCTGCTAGTAATTTGAATTTTCGTGTCTTGGTCTGCCATTTCGACAAAAAAATCCGAGGGGCTGATCACTCCACGTAATCGGTGTACAGAGCCGTATCTTTGACTGTACTAATGGGATTACGCGTAATCTTTGAAGTACCTGCCTTTGGCAGTGCTAATCTAATCGTAATCCGGTGTACAGATTTTCTAAGAGTGGTTAGCCCCTTGAAAAAATCTAAAAGGAACACGCAAAAATTTGCTAAAATCTCGATCTCGATCCGTTGATCTGTCGAAATTGACAGATAATTTTTTTGCTCTGGGGCTCGAGCCCCCACAGGGAAAAACCAACGAGGGCAGAGCCCCCACAGAAATAAAATTGAGGAAAAATAGCAATCAGGGAAAAAATTATAATATCACTGCCTTTATTTGGTCCAAATTCAGTCTTTTTACAGAAGATATTCTGAGATTGCAGATGCGAGTAGCATTAAGATGATATTAGAAGTTTCAGTTATATCAAGGAATACCTCTGCGTATTGTTCCATACCAGAGTGACTGAGAAAAATCATATCTCCTGAAACTTCTAATTATATTAATTCCTGCGTAATTATAAAAAATAAATTCTCATTAAGATGATATAACCGTAAAATTTATTTCGATAGATTCGTCCAAACAGAAAATCGCCCCGTCGTGTACCCTATTTTACCTAAAATACCTTCGTAAAGTATGTGGCTAAGAAAGGCTTAATTATCTAGCCTTGTACACAGATATTTTTCTAAAGATATCGACTTAACTTTTATTATCAATATAGTCCATGACGGATGAGATATTAGAAAGAACATTTTTAAAAAAATATATAAATTTAGAGCTGTACATTTTCTTGCTTAAGTTTTAAGTATATGCATTTTTTTATAAAAAAAATAATGGCCAGGGCCCCACAGAAATGTTTTCCGATCGCTGCCGCTGCTCTTTTCCCGCGAGTGAGAAAAGTGTGTGGGGGCGGTGGGAGATTTAGTCGCCCAAATTCACTCCGAGTTTTGCCCAACTCTATATCTAATCCAACTTTGATCACGCGCTGTTCGCGCTACAGCGGCCAACGAATTCGTCGAAATTCCGCGAGCAAGGATTTTCCCCCTATAAACTGTACTATAACGTGTAGGAGTTCAGCGCCACGCTCAATTGTTATATTGACTTCAATGTAAAAACTATTCTAAAAATAATAATCCGCTAGGGGCGCTCACGTCATACACATCTTTTGCTCATAGGTATGATAGGTTAACACTAAAACGTCAACGAATGAGATGGCCGCTGTCGCGCGAGATATCAAAGTTGGCCGTGATCTAATCAACCTCGGAAGTGGGACATCCATAGAAATCTCATAGGTAACTAGAATGCTGCCGTGTAACTGGCAAATGGCCCAAACGCCGTGGCAGACGACGCCAGATCTCAGCTAATCAGAGCTCAAAGAGCGGTTCTGCCAAGAATTTAATGTCACCGGAGAGAATGACGTCACCTATTTCCCGCTATAGTAACGGAACCAAGGAGGATTATTATCCTCCTTGGCGGAACCACTCTACGGCCTCTCATTGGCTGAAGGTTCAAGGCGAACTGGCGTCAAGCTCGGCCGTAGGCGGCAGCATTCTAGTTACCTATGAGATTTCTATGGGGACATCCATCGATCGCGAGTTGATTAGGTCGATAAGAGAAGGCGCTGCTAATTGCGTCTGGCAAGATGAGTAGGCATCGCGGCAGTTTGGGAAGCAGCCATGGAGAGAGGGGCCTCGCGTGTTGCAGGCGTCAACCCGCCATCAAAGAGAACGAAAATGAACTCCGCACCACCTTTAATGACTTTTCAAAATCTGTGTCGTTTCTACGAAAAACTTGTCAAAATAATGAATTTTTAGAAAAACAACGCCTTTCTTCGGAGATCAAGATCCACGCGCTGAACATCTTTTGTGTCAGTTTTTTTTCGCAGAGGCCCGTCGAATAGGCGCTTAAATTCAATGAGGTAGAATATGAACTAGAGATAAAAACAAATCTGGGATTCGCGGGACACGTTTTATCTGAGTAGGAGAATTAGGCTTAAGATTCAACTTTATCTAATCGTGTTGGCGCCATCTGTTTCTATAAGCGGACACTTTTGCAAATTATATTAAGGTTTAGTTTTTCAATAACACGATAGATGGCGCCAGCACGATTTGATTAAGTTCATTTACTAGGCCTAACTCTCCAACTCAACCAATACTGTCCCGCGAAACGGTAGGTCCTGGAAGGCGGATTTGGATCTCTACTTATTCTACCTCATCGGCTTAAATTAAACCTCTTCAAGAAAATCGCCAAGAAGTATTATTTACGAGTGACAGGAATCGCAAGTTACTGTTTATATAGTCCTTGTTTATATGATTGAAACTTTTCATATGTAAACAGAACGTCGTGTTTTTGCTAATATGTCAAAAAAAATAGATTAAAATCAAACACTTGCATACCGTACAGGTGAAAAGTTTCCATTATTTCAACAAGCACTATATAAACAGTCCCTTGCGGGTACTTGCTCTCGGAAATATTACTTTTGGCCGTTTTCCTTGAAGATGTTTTAGTTAAGCGCATATTTTAAATTAAAATAGACCTTGGCTATTTTTTAGGTGTCACGATTTTTAAATTTTAAATGCAAACCACTCACTGAAAACGTTTGAATTACGTGTTTGACAATTTTATTTAAAAACGTACTTTCAACTTTAAAGGGAATATAACCTGCAAAGCAATCTTTATGGAAGACCCCTTCAATTTTTCAAACTACCCTCTACAGTGGCGCCAAACATTTTTAAAGCCAAAGGCAAGAGCGACCATAACTGCAAACGTTGGTGTCCCACACCAAATACCTGAGGTTATATTCCCTTTAAAGCAGTTAAAACAAAAATCGAAAAATCGTCTCCTATCTGGTGCTATGAATTGGTCTTAGCATAACTAGCGCCAATCACCCTTAGCTTCTGTTCAACCTGGTGACGGAAATGTGAAATTAGGCGATCAACCATAAATTTGTAACTGCATACAACAATTAGAACATGTAAAATGTCTAAAACAAAATATAATAAAACATCATCAGCAAAAACTTTTTAGCAAATCAATTAAATGAAATAAATAAATTGTAACTAAAATGTTTTTAACAAATTCAATAAGAAGCAAACATAAGGAATTTTTTTTATTAAATAATCATTAAATTTAATTAAAATCAAATAAAATTTGATCTTTTCAAAATCCATAAATTAAAAAATCTTATTGAAATAAAAATCGATTGTTTTTCTATAAAATATAAAAAATGGCAATCCTGTAAAATTCCATTCCAAATATATTTCCCAATCCCAACGTTAAAAAAATATGGGCAAAGTACTACAAATCTACAAGTGCTTTTGTAAAAAGTTGTGAAAAATTCGTTACTTCGGCGGACGTGACTTTCGAGATCGCCGCGGAGTAGGGCGAGAGGCTCGTGTTTTGTGACGTCAATTGCGTAATAATTCCCGCGACGTCACGAAATTTGTGACACGCCCTCCCGCGGGGAAATCCGTTACTGAAAATTGGCTCAAAGGGATTTCAACCCCAAAAGGAGGCGTCCACGTGTGGGCGAACCACCGAAGACGAAAGGCAAGAGAGAGTCTCCAGCCCACACACTCCATTTTGGAAATCCGCTGTTATCACTAACCTCTTAAAAAATACAAATTCTTCTCAGGGTGAAATCAAGATTTTATTTCGACTTACTAAGAACATCCAAAGGGCTTCGAGCTTAGTTTAAAGCAAGTGGCGGCTCGACGTGAAGTAGCTCTTTTTTTCAATAGATGTCGCTAGCGTCGAGTTAAAAAAGCTGGTACTTAGAGGTTTCCCTAGAGTTGATTGGATCGTTTGTAAATTTGTCAATGACATAAATTACAGCAAATATAAACAATATTTTTACGAGGAATATATAATTTAGGTTAAAGTCCACTAACAAAGTAGAGTATAAGTTGTCTAATTATAATACTCTACAATTGTTCTCTGACGATGTTATCATTTGACTATTTTAAATTTTAACTTCCTTTCACATAAATAGATGGCACCACTCTCTCCAGTAAAGTGGCGTTTTTCGAAGAATCTGAAACTCATTACCATCTCTAATAACCGCCTTTAACAGGGGCCTTTGCATAATTGCTTTAAATTTTGAACATAAGTATTGCCGCCTACCGACTTAATTTTAAATTGAATTGGTGAAAGCTGTCTGCTCATTCAAAATTTTATGTGCTTAAAGGCCTTGGTTTTCTTCTGCCTGTTTTCCTTTAAGTTTACTTCCCGCCGCGCAAATATCCTGGTGGTAGGCCAACGTGTTCTGCAGTTGGCCTACCACCAGGATATTTGCGCGTGGTTAAATGAATGTAACTAGACAGAAGTTTAAAACACTATTGTTTGTTGTAGCTGTGGAACTTGGGTGGCTAATGCACCCTGCATTATTCACAACAAAATATCACAGAGAAAAGGTCTCCATCTATCTGGGCAATAATAAGTTGTAGTTTTAAATCAGCAATCACGACCAAGTAGTGAACTTAAAATACAGTTGCACGAAAATAAAAATTTAAGTATTGAGTCAATCTAATAGTTGATTTTATAAAATGTCTTTACGCTTGCCCAGCTTGTTGAAATGTTGCTCTGGAATAGTTCAGCCAATGCCTAAGAATGAGTTCATAAGCTCTTTAGTGGGAGAGAAAACGGATCCACAGCTGAAGCGGGGAGCAACATTTCAACAAGATGGCAGGTTATTCTTTAAAAAGAACTATTTAAAAAAACTCGTGGACCCTAAATTAAAATTTCTTTCAAAAGTCACGTATCACAACTTGCTTGACTGTTGCTCTCACAATTGTCAGCCTCGGGTAGTAATTATGTTACTTTGTTTCAGGCAAGGCTACGAGCGATTAAGAATTTATATTCAAGTTTAATTTGAAGTTTTAAAAATGAACACACACTCCTCTAAAATAAATTCGTGCGTCCACCCACAGAGTTCTTCGTCCAAATTTCCTACCGATTATGTAAAAAATAAAAAATCGCGTAAAATAGTTGGTAAGCCAACGGCACGCGGTGTTCCCAGGTGGTCTCCCTCCCAAGTACTGACCGCGCTCGACGCTGCTTAAAAATCGAGCTAAATAATGACGTCATCACAAGAATCCCTCTTCCCCATGCTTTGATAGTACAGCGATCAACGATTCACTACTGCCATCTATTGGGGAGACTGTAAGAAATTTATTCTACTTAGTTTTGGGTTCATGTTGCGGAACAAAACCAACGTCATTTAAATTTATATTTTTCACTTACACAATGAAATTATTAAATATAAAAATATAAGCTACGATTCCTAAATTAAAGATGGCAGAAGCATCGTACCAATTTTGGCGCTTAATTTAAAAGAGCTATTACTAATAAATGGTAGGTAAATTAATTAAATTAAGTAGGTAAAGGACCTGAAACATTCTATTAGCGATCGAAAACTATCGCTACGCCCCCTTTGTTTCGTCATTGAAACCTAGATAGGTAACGGCTAAATCAGACGCTATTAGTTTATCCTCATCGTTATTCGTACATTTGCCTTTATAAATAATGATACATGCATTTTAATATAAGTTTTGCTTAGTTTGCTTTTTTTTGATAAGTTTATTTAAGAAAAAAGTTCGTAAGACTATTTAATTTGTTTGTAGCAGACGCTAGATCTTTGGCGCAACCTCGGAGCAGGGCATGAAATAAGCACAGGACACTGGACATTGTCCGATAAATTTTGCATATGTCCGATAACTTTCTCAAAATCTTAGGGGGGTCATTGGACATTTGTCCGATAACTTTTTCAATAAACGGATTGTTTTTTCTACAAAATAAAAAAATGTAAAATTATTGGACAATGTCCGATAAAAAATTTTAAATGATGGGGGGTCACTGGACGAATGTCCGATAACTTTAATTTCTTATTTCCTGCCCTGCCTCGGAGAAGCTAGCGCCGTTACGCCACCTAGACTCGTTTCGGTCGTAATTGGTATCGAGATACCGTAAGTATTAGAATTAGTGTGCATTTTATACGTTTGAATTTGAATGTGCGCCGTATATATTGAGAACCATTTTGTTGAAATATTGGAAAACTAGTGTAGATCGGAGGGATAGGGTGACAAAGTTGTGAAATATTTTGTATGATCATAGACACTGATACATCTCACAATTGATAGAGTAGACCGAGGCATTTGTTCGGATCCCGAAGCAGACGAAGCATAGAGTTTAGATCAAAGCCCCAAAAGAGGGAGCCACTGAAACTATTCAGTCTTCACTTCCTCCCCCCGCCTCCCTCAAATTTTCTAGGGAATCGCATAAAACCACAGATGACGCGTGCATTTCTACCCCGTGGTAGTATCGACTAGGAATGGCTAGAATTAAAGCAACTGTCGGCTCTATCATTTCCACCTGTATTATGATGAGGCCCTTGTTATTAGAAAGGACAATGAATCTACCAGATTCTTTGAAAAAACGACTTTACTGGAGACCGTGGTGCCATCTAGGAGCAACAAACACACCCCACAAAAGGGAAACGAAACGCGTTTTTAAATGCTCATTTTCGTGTGTACATTTTTCATTGGCTAGGGTGTTCACCTTACGATCAGTGAACTATTTAGTATTTAGAGTATTATAATTAGACAACTTATACTCTATTTTATCAACTTTAATTTCTTAAGCTAAATTATATATCGCATATAAAATATATTGTTAAAAATTACTATAATTTAAGTTATTTTCATATCTACACACCGGCGTTTGAATTTAACAATTTAACGCGTTTGTTTCAAGAATTTTATTGGTTGTATCTGCTAACATGTGGTAAGTCAATGCCGAATTTTTCAAACGCCGGTAAGAATTTAGTTTTTATTTCGACGCTAGCGACATCTGTTAAATAAATAATAATTCTGTCAATTTACATTTAAATATATACATGATTTTTATAAGAGTTCACGCTTATAAAACGTATGCTAATTTAGCTAGGAAATTAATATTTTATGGACATTTTCTTAATAAAAAATTTTCGAATTATCTCCAGAATCTTTAGATTTCTAAAATCTAAAAACGATGTCCAATACCATAGGCCCTCAAGCGCTTTAATTTCCAAATAAATAAAATAATTTTTAAATTCAGTAATAAATTGAAATAACCTACGCGAAAAATAAAAAAAATAGTTGTGTAGCCAACGGCACGCGGTGTTCCCAGGTGGTCTCCCTCCCAAGTACTGACCGCGCTCGACGCTGCTTAACTTCGGTGATCGGACGAGAACCGGTGTATTCAGCGTGATATGGCCGTTGCCGACGAGCGATGTGTCGGAACTTCTAGGCTATCTTCAAAACATTGGAAAAATCGAGCTAAATAACGACGTCATCAACAGAATCCACCCCCCAACTGCCATCTATTGGGGAGACTGTACAAAATTTATTCTACGTAGTTTCCGGTTCATGTTGCGGAACAAAACCAACCTATTTAAATTTATATTTTACACCAGTCCTTTTATGAAGAAATTATTAAATTTAAAAATATAAACTACGTTTCTTAAATAAAAGATGGCAGAAGCATCGTACCAATTTTGGCGTTTTATTCAAAAGAGCTAGTAGTAACTTTACTTTTACGAACCTTGACTTCTACCAATCACTGTTCAGCTCGCTTGTCTCGTTACTATACCAGCTATTCTACTAAAGTTAAGTTGGATCGATTGCACCAAAGAAATCAAACTCAAAATTTGAAATGTTAATTTATATCTATAATTTACTTCTATGTAGTATTTTAGTTCCCCATTACCTAATTTCTAGAAATAATGGGTAAATTAGTAAAACCTTAAAGCATGGGCCAATAAAAGATATTTATTGGCCTATGGTTAAAGTACGCTAAAAATCAATTATTACGGTGCATATTTATTTCTTTGGGACCCAAATTCGTTTTAATTAAATTAGATAATTAAATATTGCATTGTACATCAAACCCAAATACAACAAGTTGTCAAGCTTGCCAAAATATACTTATCCTCGGGAGAGTTTGCCCTTGGCGTATTAACTACTGGACACGGCACTCAATGTCAATGATATACTGCCGTATTGAGGGCTTCCTCCTAACAATTTAACCCCGGTCCTATCCCGACTAGTAGAATATCTTTTATTTTAATTAAAATAAATATTACAAATGATATTGCCTTAAACAAAGGACCCCGCATATCGTCTATGGGAAAATGGCTTTCGGCCAATTTTTATGAAATTTGGATATGTTGTCCTCCTGATCATGCTAAACAAAAGTGTTTATAGGCCCAAATTAATGTTGCCAATCAATATCTTGGCAGCTACTGACGATCGAAATAACCATAGTAATTCTCTATTGTTTTTCTAATTAACTTTTTGTCAGAAGTTTATGATTTGAAGTATGTAAGCTCATATAGTAAGCAGATCCGGCGAAATAATCACGTGACCATCATGGGATTCTTAGTGGCATGGCCGACCTAGAACCGTTACCATGGCAACGAACACCGGCCACACCAACGAGCGAGCTCCGAGTAACGATTTGCCATCTTGCACCATTTTTAAAAACAGCGATCTATATCTGACATTTGCGCAGTTCGAGAGCCCCGCGCACAGTGTTCCTAAAGCCCGATATTTTGGCAGAGAATGCATATAATAAATATTAGTACATATTTCGTTTATGCAGAATACCTGGATTTGTGAAATCTAAATATTTTTTCACGCGACCCCTAGCCTCCGTGTTAGCTTCCTGTTGCGTT
The DNA here is from genome assembly GCF_980474605.1 of Leiobunum rupestre. Classification (NCBI taxonomy): domain Eukaryota; kingdom Metazoa; phylum Arthropoda; class Arachnida; order Opiliones; family Sclerosomatidae; genus Leiobunum; species Leiobunum rupestre. The sequence goes on along the minus strand of NC_143385.1, from coordinate 51,318,188 downwards.
TTGGGCAATTTTGACTTTGGCATTGGATAGATTAAGCTATTCATATCACCAAAGATAATTTAAACTTCGAAGTTTAAATTATCTTTGATATCACGTATTATTTTTTGGGTTGCGATGTTTCGCGTATAAACAAAGATATGAAATGGAAACCATCTCAAAAGCACAAAATCAGCCATCTTTGACTGGCTTGAACTCCAAACGATGCGAGCCAATTTCGTAGATCTTTTCACTATGGGTAGGCAAGAAGTCATATTATGTAATTACGGTTAAAAGTCGTTGCGATCTTTGTTAGTTCGGCAACCATTGACGTTTATCTATGATAAAACAATTTCTTTAATATAGCCCAAATCTAGCCTATATTTGGGCGGTTTTTGGGCTGGAAAAATTAAATGTAAAAAAAAAACAATTCAAAACTTAGATTGGCTCAAAAATAGTTTTTGTTTCCCTTTTTAAGAATAGCAACCTATGTAAGACACAACCTTGAACTTTGTACGCAAACGTTATAAGCGTCTATATTTTTGAATAACATGAATTTTTAGTCTATATTACAGAAGTGCGTTCTGTTTCCGCGCTTGGTTTTATACAATCCTTGAAGTCTTCGTAGACCGCCGAAAGCAGGCAAGACGATTGTTTTCAGTTACGAAAAAGTTGGGGTTGATGGTCAACTATGTCAATTCAGACAGGGAAACGTCTGCCTAAATGTACAAATGAAAATACACAGGTGCCGCTGGAATCGAGTATCTCCATTAAAAAGTGTAAAATTAACGGAACTTGCTTTAAAATATCAAGGCGAAAACCAGCTGTCTCAAGTCTTGAAAGAATTATTAAAAAGTCCAAATAGGCTTAAAGGGGCTGGAAAGTGGGGTTTTGAAAAACGTCATCCGTGACCTCATTAACGAAATTTGGGGCGTAGAACTACTTTTTCTCAAGTTCGCGAAGACGTAAACAGGCACCGCTGTGTTGGGATTTTTGTATGACGAAATCCAGCGTGGTCTTGGTTAGTGTTATAGTTGAGCTCGTAGGAAGATTTCAAATTTCATTAATCTTTATTGAGATTTAGTTTAGTGAACAACAAATGTTTAACAAAAAATTCATTTGAGTGATAAGGTCTTTTGGTAGTAGTGTGTTCGTAATTTTTTAAATTATTATTTACGAGTTTCATCGAATTTTGTAAAAAAAACGCTAGATGAATCGAAGCCAATTTCTTAGGGCCTTGGTTTCACTGGAGCATTTTGATAAACCTTAGTACTACACCCGATTACACCACAGTTTTTTGCCTTTTCCCACTTATCTAATTCACCAACAAGAGGTATTTTCGTATCATCACGTTTCCGTTTTTTATTTGAATTAAACTCGTTCATTAACTTCATTATAATTAAATAAATATTAAAATACTAGAACCAAAACCACGTCCACGAAGGCCCGAATATCTTAGTTCGCGTATGAATACCTGTCACTAGTCTCTCTCGGGTTGCACCTTACTATTTTCAAAACATCTCCGTCAGAGCCAAATTCCTCAAGCGGGGAAAAATGAAAATAAAGCAGGGTCCGGATTTTTTTGGAGATACCACGTCACTAGACGATTTCAAAACCCCACTTTCCAGCCCCTTTAAAAGAATTCAGCAGCTTACTAAAAATTCGAATCAGGGTCCAACTACTTGTACCGCTGAAGAAGCTTTATCCCCAATTATGGATGGAAATTTATCGGTTTCAACTTATAAAATGTTACGCCAAACAGCCACATCCCACGGATCTCATCTATTTCCCCCTTATTATAAAGTCGTCGAAGCCAAGTCACTTTGTAGACCATAACCGATTGAGATGTCAGAAACTACCGCGTCAGTTTTATTACAAGATCTTTTGGATCACACTACTCTACGAATTCTGAAGCTTCAAAGTGAAGTTTTACAAAGTTAAGCCGAAACATTAAACATAAAAAACCTTGCTCTTACCAGGAAACTATATAGGTATACACTTGGAATGTCTAAGGAAGATTTTTACGGCCGTGATGAAGCTCGTAGAAACGGGCGTGTCTTAAAGCAGGAAAACTCACGAGAAAAACTCTCGCGCCTCGCTACCCTAATTCGACGAAAATTTGTCATTAAGCCTATAGTCATGGTTACCTGATTATCTCTTTTATAACCATACAAATACCTGAAATTAGGTATCACTACACTTCTTTCGCGAAGAACATTATAATTACTTCAAAATATTAAGTACGATAACAAATTGAGGTTTTTAAATCCATTGTTTTATAAGCCTTTTTTTGCGCGGGAAGATCGCCTATTTGTTACCATGACGACGCATTCTTTTCGCGTCAAACCTCGAGCCAATGAATTTGAAATGTCGTGTTACGTCTTACACTTGACGTAGTTAAGCCCCGCCTTTTTCTCGACGCGCTTTCGTATCACCGTCCCAATGGAACCTAGACATTCCAAGTGTATACCTCTATAGTTTCCTGCTCTTACTATGATAGCGTCGTGGGGTTTCGACGGAAGCACCGCTCAATCCTTATACAAGCAAAATTTCGACAGTTCACAAGATTTCTCAGACGCGGCTTTATTTGTGACAACAGTGATTCCCTTACGAATGTGTTCAAGCGCGAGACATACCATTTGGAATAATCCATCTCCCCAGTCTATTAGATTTTGTACCCCTCTGAGAATGCAACTTTTAAAAGAACGCAAAGACTCCATTTTGAAAGAAAAGGTTTGGGTTGAACAACAGATTGAATATATTCAGTCGCTTAATTGAACAATTTCAACCAATCTAAATGTATCGATCAAATATAGTCTTTATTTGACGGTAATTGATGGAAAAGTGTATAATTTCCGGAGAAAAATCTCAGCAAACATGCTCGATACGCGGTGCCACCCCAACACAATTTAATCAAATAAACCTCCAAACAAGACATCACGTAAACGATTGCAAACTTAATTACGGAATTAGTCCACTTCACGCCTGGATTAGATTTTTTGAATTTTGCCTTCATTTGGGCTATCGTAACGTTGAAGGTTTAAAAACCTGGCGAATTAAAGGCGGTGTAAACAATCCAGTCTTTATTCAAAGAAACCAAACTTTAATATGGGAACATAGCCGTCTGTAATACAGGCCATATTATAGAGGAATTCGAGAGTGCGGCATTACGGTTTTTTGAAATCCAACAGATGGCGGTAATATGGTGAAAATAAGAAGCGGGAATTTTCAAAGTTAAAATTTTGTTTCATCCTAAGCCTTAAAATATCAATGTAATTATGACAAGTTTATCAGTTAAATATAAAACGAACCAATTTTTAATGAAAGAAATATCTACAGAGGGTATTATAACGACCGTTCGCTTTTTGGTTTATAATTTTAACGGAATCGGGCCGATTTTAATTAAACGATAGTTTATCGAAATTTTGTTAAAAGAATATTCCCTAAGGCCGCGCAATAAATTTACGAGAATAATTTCCCGTCGCCGTTATATCGAAAATTTATTTGATTCAGGATTGCCAGAACTGTAATGTTGTGGGCGAGTGATTAGAAAATAAAATGGCAACCCGAATTATGCACAATTATAAATGTGTATTTTTATTCAGAACAGTCTATGGAACGTTCTAGATTTAACTTTCATCAATAACCCAACAATATATATCCCTTCTACGTAATTGTACAGAACTGGTACTCAAGTGTCTAAGACTAGATTTGTCTTAGTTCATCGTGATTGAAAAATAAACCAAAACACACTTACACTTAAGTAAATATCATAAATTATACTGAGTAATTTTAACTAAATTCAAATTACCTAACTATAAACTCTGTCTTAATTAACAGCTGAGAGCTGTTCGCTACTAATTACTTCCAATCTACTTAATTACCCTCACAGGTTGAATTGATAATTTCCAGGGTATAATTAGGTTATTACAATTCAAAAAATAATAACAATCAATTTTATCTTACAGCTGACTTGAGTTAGTTCACAATTACTTTAACACTTTCAGTCTTAAACACGCACTGTTCATACACTGAAGTCCATTCACTCACGTTCCAAACGCGAAACACAATTTATCTCTTTTCTTGACCGAAGACCAAACATACTAATTAAAACCGCAAAGTTACCTCATAACTTTTGACCGACACCAGGACCCCGTCCTGTAGTAGTTCGTCTGACAGCCAAGAACTAAGAAAGACTAAATCTTCTATATTGACGGCAACGGCCTTATATACTGTTATTTTGTGTGTTTTTTTACCCGTCGAGATTTGACTAAAGTTCGAAAAATTGAAGAGATTATATTTTTTACCCGGTTTGATTGATAGTTCTCCATACGGTGGCGCTATATTATTACTTTGATATAGTTTCCGCGGGAGTTTTTAATAATTTTCCTTTTTCTAAGCGATATTAAAAGGTAACAATGAACTACTTTTTGTGTTTTAACGAAATTTTGTTAAGAATTTAACAAAAATTTAAAACAAAACAAAAAACCGTACCAAAGAATAAACAAACAAAGTTCAATAAACAATATGTACAGATATTGTATTAATCCGTTTAGTAAAAAAAAACCGCCTTATCATAATGGTTCCTTAACTTTAAAATTTTGCCTAAGGAAGTCAATGGCTCGGCGGTGAACTATCCGCATTGTAACAATGCGACCCGAGTTCAATTCCTGATCACGATCAAATTTTACATTAAAATACTAAAATATTTAATTAAATATAAGATTTATATAATCTATAAAAATTTAATTAAATATAAGATTTATATAATCTATAAAAATTTAATTAAATATAAGATTAATATGATCTATAAAAATTTAATTAAATATAAGATTTATATAATCTATAAAAATTTAATTAAATATAAGATTTATATAATCTATAAAAATTTAATTAAATATAAGATTAATATAATCTATAAATATTTAATTAAATATAAGATTAATATGATCTATAAATATTTAATTAAATATAAGATTAATATGATCTATAAATATTTAATTAAATATAAGATTAATATAATTTATAAATTATATCCACAACATCCACAACCTTCATAACGCAAACACAACAAACTCCACACCCACAACATTCACAACACTAACTCAACATTCACAACCTACACATAAACATTACAATAACGAAATATCCAATTAAACTGAGTTAAAACTGTCGCGACGGTGAGCGTTGACGAAAAAAGACCAACCAAACCCAACCGCAAATGAATCCGTTAACGCTCACCGTCACACGGTGGTTTTGCCCACCCTTCGAGAAACTGCGAACGCAGTGAGCCAAGAAACTACGCACGCAGTGATTACCCTTTGCCCCGAAAATGCGAACGCGTTCGCAGCCCTGACAGACAGACCCACAGACAGACAGACAGACAGACACGGTGATTGTATAACCCCTTCTAGGTAAAAGTATAACAAAGTACTTTATCACTTTAAGAATTTTTTATTGTGAAAATATTACAAAATACTTTATCTGTTAATATATTTGATTTTAAAAATATTAAACAAGTGAATAGAGTGAGTAATATCGCAATATATCACAGCGCATGTTTGTACAAAATTTTAACTAGAAAATGCTTACTACAAAAACGCAGATTTTCGTCTAAGTTCAAGGTAACTGGTTTATTTTCATTGTCATTAGGAATTGTCCGTTCCCATTTCCGTCGAAGTTTTTTATTTTGAGGAAATTGTGAAAACTAACTTTAGTTAAAGCAGCTTTTTAGTCGACAAGCAATTTTTGATCTAACAATAATGAACCATATGTTGGAAATAAATAATAGCAGACAATTATTTCATCTCAATTGCATTACATGTGTAACGTTATCATAGAAAGTAAACAAATGTATTAAAAAGTTTGAAAAATCACACGCGCCACCGTTTAAATGCAGCAGGTGACTAGCAAGCTGACGTCACGCGGGTGGTTTTTTTCTCCATATTACCGACATCTGGCGGTTATCAAATGCGGAAGCTAAGAGCCAGATTTAAAAAAAATTAATGTTCATAATATGAAAAATGCTTCATTCCAAATTTCCACGTCATTCTCCGCGTCATTTCGTGCTCTTGCCGTAGACGTCACCAAATTTTGAATGTTCAGTGAGCAAGCTGGTGAATCGAGGAACAAGGTCTGTCGTCGCGATAGGGAAATGCACGCTCGAAAGACCAGTCGAAAGGACAATCTGAGCGATGTTTTTGCTCGAGCTCTTGATTCCTCAGATCCAATCGTGTCCAACTATTCTCTAACTAAAAGACTTGTCAGGCGTTATCGTCTACCACTTCCGAAAGAAGCAATTGATTTACTACAAGAACCGGAAGTAGCAAGTAATTCTTTTAGCTAACACAGCCATGATGAGGATTTCGAGGACGAACAAGCATTTCCAGAATGGCAAAACGTAAATTTGTGCGATGAATAAGCAGTGTAAAGTGTGTAATAAAATCATATAATTCCCCAAAAGAACGATTTAAATTTTGGCGAATAATATTGAACAGAGTTCATACAAACATGTGAATCAGTGAAAACCTGGAAATATCAGTGAAATTTATTTAAAGCAAAAAGTCAGGGAAATATCAGGGAAAATGAAAATGAGAACTCCAAATTATGTGCAATTTGTTTTAGTATTACTGAAATTATTACTTAGTATTGAATTCATACGTTCAATCATGACTATATTATATTAGAAAGTGTAACAGTAATGCTTTTAACATTTTAGAGACCCCTATTGTTTTAAAAAGTACACCTGGAAAATATTCAAAACTACTCTGGAAAACCTGGAAATATCAGGGAAAATGGTTTTTGAAATATTGTAGGAACCCTGTTAAAAGATCTGAACTCAGCCTTATGTATCTTACATAGCTTGCTATTCATAAAAAATGAAAAAAATACTATTTTTGAGCAAATTTAAGTTTCGAAATTGTTTTTTAACATTTAATTTTTCCAGCCCAAAAACCGCCCAAACTTTGCCGAGATTTGGGCTAAATTAAAGAAATTGTTTTATCATAGATAAACGTCAATGGTTGCCGAACTAACAGTGATCGCAACGGCTTTTAACCGTAATTACATAATATGACTTCTTGCCTACCCATAGTGAAAAGATCTACGAAATTGGCGCGCATCGTTTGGGGTTCAAGCCAGTCAAAGATGGCTGATTTTGTGCATTTTGAGATGCTTTCCATTTCGTATCTTTATTTATACGCGAAACATCACCACCCAAAAAATAATACGTGATATGAATAGCTTAATCTATCCAATGCCAAAGTCAAAATTGTCCAAAACGCAACAGGAAGCTAAGTCGGCCGCTAGGGGTCGCGTGAAAAAAGTATTAAGATTTCACAAATCCAGGTATTCTGCATAAACGAAATATGAAAAATATCGAGTGGCTAACCACTCTCAAATAAGGCCTTTAAAAGAGATCCGCAAACTACGTTGCATGCAATTTTCCGCGCGTATCTTCCATCATATAAAGTTAAGGCCCCTTATTTATACAGTGGAAGGTCAGTGGTGTAGTCGGGCCAGGGCGGGGCAGGGCGTCGCCCCGGTGCTTTTTTCAAAGGCAGGGCCCCGCCCCGCCTTGGTTTTTCCATTTTTCCAGGGCGTGCCCTGCCTCTTTTTTTTCCACTTGCCAGGGCGCGCCTTGCTTCTATTTCGTAAATCATTTTTCTCGAATAAAGGGTGTGTATGAATTTATGATAAATTTTGCCCGCAGAAAAATACCATAACAATTTCAAATCGTTACCTGGGTACGGCCAACTTCGATCGCGCTAAAAATTGAAGTTGGACCTACATTTATAGCAGCCGGTACAGCCAACTTCGGTTACACGCGAAATCGAAGTTGGCCGTACCCAGGTAGCGCCCCGGTTCTTTTTGTTTTAGGACTACACCACTGTGGAAGGTAATTACATACAACGTAGGTTGCGGATCTCTTTAATCAGTGGTAGGGTTAGGATTGCGTAGGAGGGTCGTGACAAGCCCTTCATGCCACGCGAGCTAACTGTCGGCTGCCTATAGTTACTATTACCGTTTATATCGGAAGGGGAAATAGAAAATCTCGAAGGAAAACTCCTAACCAGTATGGAGACAATTACGTAGAAAGATTGTTTCTATATTTTCTCCCAGTGCCACTAATGCTTCGAAGCGAAAGTGCTTACCACTTCACCATCCCTCTTTCAATGTTTTCCCCACTGCTGAAGTGGTCAAAATGGCTTTTTTCCGCCAATCTAAATTATCAGAAGAAAATAGGGGGAAGTACGCTTCTAGTCAGCTTTGGAAAGGCGTCACTTTTCACGAATTTTCGCGCCAAAACGGTTTGGCGGGAAATCGCGGATGAATACATCGTTTAAAAAATCAATTTTTCTTAAATAGAACAATTGTAACATAATGTCCTTCTCATTCTCTGCTAATTGAGCTAAGGCGTATTTGCTTTCGTCGTTTATAGCCGAGTTGAATCAAAACAAAAGTGGAACTACTTTTTCAGTTTGGTTTATTATGCGTAAAAAGGCATTTTCGTGGGTCACACGACGACTTCTATGGCTCAAAGCTACAGATACGTACTTCCCCTATTTTCTTCTGAAATTATCTAACCATCTACGCAGGCGCGTAGGAACGTTTTGGATTAAAGGGTACAGCTTGGATGTTGAATTAGGCGCCCCTTATCAATTTCAACGCCTTGAACAAACGCCCCTTCATACGCCCCTTCATACGCCACTGCCTCTGCGGTACGCCTCCGAGTGTAAGAAATTGTTCAAATATATATCTTATCTATAAACAGGCGATAGTGGATATCCTCTTAGACCGTGGATATTAACTCCAATAACACATACTGTAGAAATTTCCCCAGAGTACAGATTCGACAAAGCCCTCACTAAAACGCGACAGCTTGTTGAGTGTACCATTGGTATATTAAAACAAGTTTTTCGCTGTTTACTTATGCATCGTACGCTCCACTACCACCCACCGGCGGCTGCTAAAATTGTGTACGCATGTTGTACGCTCCACAACATGCGTAGAGACTCAAATCATCAACCGGAAGACGATATTTTCACTGAAACCGAATCAAGCGAAAGTGACAGTGACACTGATGACGAGCTAATAGGTGCAAGGAGGAGAATCAACAGACGATTGAGAGAGAGACGAAGACAAATAAGACATGAACGCAGAGCATTGGTAGTTGATGTTCCTGAATATATACCTGCTGGCCCAAATGAAACTATTCTTCGAGGAGGGCAAGAACTTAGGCAACACCTTGTAAGGCGCTTTCGCTAACGTTTTATTAGTACCTAAATAGATTTTCAAATAAAGTAAATACATATTGTTTCCTAATCAATGTTGTAAATGGGTATTTGTAATAGTTAAATAATTAATAAAATAGTGTCATTCGGACCTATTTCTTATTGAATGATATGAGAGAAATACAAGTTGGAACGGAGTAGGGATATTAGCCTCGCGGAGGAAAGGAAGTTTTAAAACTAAGAAATAACGGCTCGTAGTGAGGAATGGACGCACGAGGTAGAACTGGTAAAAGCTAGTGTATTTGTTTTTTCATTTTTAGTCATACGATATAATACCAGAGACTAAAAAGAGCCAAAAAGGGCGACAATAAATAGACTTTTACGTGTTTGACCTCGAGTCGATCATTTATTAGCCCTTAGCATATGAAAGTAAGCGGAGTGTCACGCTTTTTTAAATTATGTCACTTTTGGTATTTGGGTGTAAATTGGAAAAGTTGAAGGGGTTTTCTAAAAAGAATGCTTAGCAGGTTATATTCCCTTTAAGTGTAAGTAGTTTACATCTGCCACAATACTAGTTTTGAGTGACGTAGGGTACGCAACGATTGTATTTATAGTTGTAGACTGAACTAAGCTTACCTACCCTAACCTAACCATTGAAAAAAGCCATTTCTGGCTCTTTTGCAGCTTCTCCGTATTTATCTACCCTGAAAAATCTTAGTTTAGTCTGCAACTATTAATACAATCGTCGCGTACCCTACGTCACTCAAAACTAGTATTGGGGCAGATGTAAACCACAGCCCTTTAGGTTAGTGAAATGAAAAATTATAAAATAAGAGGCTCTGGTTAAAATTCATTATGTTTATTTAAAATGTAACTCAAAACTTTTCAGCCAGGGACATACAGTATAATACCAAACAATATAAAGTATATGTCTAGGAACTTATTTATCAGTAAATAACAATGATTTTGCTTTTTCATTTATCAAGGCTGCCATCTAGCATTTTCTGAGCTATTCCTGACAACGCTTCAGCTATTTTCTCTAAAGAATTAACTTTTTCTCGTTCTATTAAGTTTCTTTCCTCCAGAGCAGTTTGTATTCCTCTGTAAATGCTGTTTTTTGTATCTTCTATATCTTTTAAAGTTTCTGTTGCTTTTTCATAATTATCATTATTTTCTGTCCTCGCATACTTTCCTAAATTTAAAAAAGATTAATATGTTTCCTTACTTAAAGAAATGAGGGCCGGATTAAGGTGGTCAGCGCCCAGGGCACTCATCACTTTGTGCCAACTTAAAAAATATTTTATATTATGGGTTTCTTAGAAAAAGTCCTCAGGTGCCCCCCCCACCTTTAATCCCACCCTGAAAAATACTTGTAAAAATTGAAAATAACTTTTTCTTTTGTAAGGAGTGCAATGCTGGTCATCACTTTGCATAGGGGTTGTCTGCTGTGCGCTGATTCCTGTAATAACACAATTTCAAATATTAATACTCAATTTCATCCATGACCCTTGATCTATTTATTATCTTACCACTTTGTACTGGTTTGCTACCATTTAAATTAGCTCTACATTCACCTAAACTTGGGTCAGGGTCATATGGTTCTACAATATCGAATGTTTCAAATCTAATTACAGACTCATTAGTTGAATTCTGAAATTCATTTCCAGTCTTATTGAGTACAGGGGGAAATGACATAGGCCTCTCTACTTCATTATCATCCGAGGGTACCACTACTTGTGACTTTTTAATTAAATTACAATTTTATATTTCATCAAAAACAGTGGCAAAACACCTTAATCAAGTTACCAATACATTTGAATTGAAGTTCTCATTTTTTAAACCTAATTCAGGTACTTCAGTGTCACCCTCAACACACAATGGACCAATGATATCTAGCAAGCACTTCTCTAAAGGCCTTTTCACACGAGCCAACTTTTTGATACAACTCGATGAGTCAAATTGAGTTGAGTCAAATAGTTGGTTCGTGTGAATAAAAGTTCGATGAGTTGATCCACCAAAAAAGTACGCGAGAAAAAAATGGATCACTGATCCATTTTTGCTGACTCAGCATTTTGATTTGAAAAGTTGGCTCGTGTGAAAAGGTCTTTAGTTTGTCAATTCCAAAGGTAACTTTTTACCGCCACCGGTGCCACCCTGGGATTTTTTAATAGCAGCCGCCTTCCCTTTAGTCTCTGATTTCCAATCAGCCCATGACTAATTTGGTAGAAATTTATAATAAATAGCCTTCATGAATTTTAAAACCTATAAACTTAATTTTGTTTTACCTTTTTCCATTTCTTAAGATCCTTCGCAGGATCCCCTCCATCAGCATTTAGCGTATCAGTTAAACTTGTCCACAACCTTTCTTGCACGGCTCTAGTAAATTCACCATCCAATTTTCCCGAGACTAATTCAGGGTGTGAATCCATAAAGTCGAGCATACTTATTCGTTGATTCCGGGTAACTTTCGCACCACGTGGAGCCATATTATAACCTTAAGAAGAACGGTTGCAAAGTTTGACAAGGCTTAGAAATATATTGCCAAATTGACAAATACCTATTCTCCAAAATATTCCTATTTAAAAAAAATATATACGTTAAAGAAAGAAAGCCTTATTTATATTATATATATTTAATCACTTACTCTAAAATCCGTATTAATTTATTTGTAAAATAAAACTAAAAGTAATTAAAACATTGAATCGTTTTCAGCAAATCCGTGGAAAAACAGAAGCGAAAATGAAAAAGCGTCTGCCTAAATATATAAACGATCACTATTGGTTCTTATGATCTTTCACGTGACCCAAAATAAGTGGAGGGAATAGGGTGAAAAAAATATCCTATAAAACCATACCGAAAAGTGGTTTCGCCGTTTTTCCTAACGAAGGGTTAACGAACGAAGGAAAATTGCGTCTCAGAATAGCACCTTTTTCTATCGTTATGAGCCGTTCGGTAGACCCGTTCAGCGGCGTAGGAACCGGGGGGAAATTGCTTTTATTCATACCATAGTCCATCGGGCGGGGACGTCGTACCTTGGTCAAAATCCAAAAATATACATAATATCATTTAGTATTTTAGTAGCCTACTAAGTCTACTTACTTTTCGTAAAATTATTTCAAAACATAACTTAGACAATGTGGGAGTTTTAAGTCTTTTTTCTAAAGTAGTATTAGATTAGTTTCGTGATATACTTTTTCATATGTGTCGGGTACCCGGTTTTACTGCTAATATCAACACTATTATGTAAAAAAAACGGTTTTATGTATAAGTTTTGCTATTTTTGCGATAATGTTTCCCGCTTCAATGAGGTGGCAAAATTATCGCACAAATAACCTCACCTTCGCTTAGCAATACAGGTTGCCAACCCCTTTAAATCGGCCAGTTTTAATTAATTGGAGTCGTGAATAGGGTTTAGCGTCGGTACACCAGCGCCACCGCAACATCGCACTGTTCTCGTAATATTGTTAAATAAAACAGGCGCTCTCGAGTCCTGTCTCTCCATAGACAGTATATATCCCTTAGGGATTTATACTGTCTATGGTCTCTCCTCTGCACCTTGGGAAATACCAAAATTGCGTGTTTTGCACGACCTTTATCTTGCAACCTACGATTTCTTCAGTTGGTTTCGCGCCACGGCTTTGCCCAGGTAGTTAAATAGTAAATATATTTTGAATTATTTGACAGTGTTTGTAGGCCTATTAATTTTATTCGGAATAAAAGTTTACGCAATCAGGTAAGATGTTAAAGAATAATCTTAGATCGTTTAAAAATTTATCACTGAGGCTTCTAACTTTCTATGATTCCTTTATTTAAAAAACTTAATTTTTAAAATGTTGATATCTAAATGATCACTCAATTAGGTCTGATGTTGAAAATTTATATCTTACAAAGTTATCACTACTGAGCCTTCTAATGTTTTATGAATACACGTTATTTTTGTTACACTAGGCTTAACAAAAAATATATCTGATTATCTTTAGATCTTGGAGTAGATAAACATGGAGAGGAAATTAGAGCGCGTCATCTATACGGCTGTACGGTACCCAGAAGCCCTTGCGGTTTTGGTAGGGGCGCGTACGTGTCGCCTTGGAGTAGCTCGGATGAGTATCAGCTGTTAAGCCTGTGATAATAGAATTTCTTTCGCGATTGTTTTTTAAAATGTCGTTTAAAAGATTTAACTTTGGAGATCATACGTATAGTATTTTATCTAAACAAATAAAAGGAGCATTAAAGCCTTCAAAGGGTACTTTTTTTCGTGAAAATATGGATTACCTGAGAAAAATAGCTTGAATCACTTTTACAGTTTTGAAAACAACAGTATTTTTTCATTGCAAAGACAACTAACTTTTGTTATAATAGCAGCAATTAATTAAAACTATAATAATTCATAAAATTTAATTCAAGCAGCAAACTTTTATTGTTGTCAAGTTTGAATACGAGCAGAAGATAAGTATACGTTTTTTCGAATATAGGTGTCGCCGAAACGTAGGACCCTACCAAAACTGCTAGGAATTATGGTAGTCCTTTGGTAGTAATGATGGGGGAAGACACTCAACGTTAGAGATACGGAATTTTCCCCTCCATGTTTATCTACTCCAAGTTTAGATCAGATGTTTAAAATGAGAGAACTGCCCCACGGAAAATGCATTTTCCCATAGGATTGTACAGGGAATATATGATTCCCCGTTGATTCTCTATGGGGATTTAATCAACCTTGAACGCCCTTGAAAAGTACCGGCTCAAAGTGGTTGCATTCGCCGGTACCGAGAATTCGAAAGAGACGTCAAATCGAAATAAGCTCTCATGTTTCGGCGGGAGTAAAAGTACGAGAGTGGCAACGGGATTCATAGTCGAGCGTTGAATGATTTCGAAGCTTCAGTCGGCAATCTAGCCGTCTAATGTATACGGCGTTTCTAATTTCTACTAGAAGCCGATAGTTCTTACGAGCGACTCGTCGACGCGTCGAGCCTAGGGGTGCAGAGTCGCCTTTAAGTCATCGTCATTCAAAGCGCTTACGAGAGGGTGAATCCTCATTCAATAACAATGGGGAATCAAAACGCCCTTAAAAAGTTTATTCGTGGGTTTCGTTACCGTTCTTTCACGCTCGGTGTGGGAGGAATCAGATCGAATTTCTTTGACGGGAAATAAATATTTCGCCGGTGTTTTTAATAGAAGCCAAAATAAACGTGCGACAAACTAAATCTCCAAGTTTGGGCTTGATTCATAATTATGGAATTTCTCGTGAAAAGAAAGTAAGTAGAAGGAAAGTGAGGGTTTGACATCGATCCTAGGATCGAGGATCGAGGATCCAGGATTTAAGGGGTGAAATGGGGGTAAAATCGTCGAAAAGTCAATGTATTTAGGGTATTTCTCGCGACGATATGTTTTTTCGTATATCAACATATTATGTCCAGGCCAACTTGTTCATTTATCTCCGCTTATCTCGAAAGACACTTGAACGTATATCTTATCGCGTTTTATGGTACGGAATAAGTTAAAATGATGTAATGATAACCTCGGCGGCGCGTGCGCGGATTACCTCGGAGGACGCGGTTAGTTTGAATTTAAATGAGAGATAGCGCGCGCGTGCGCGGATTACCCGGGGGACGCGGTTAATTTTAATTTAAGAGTGTTTTGACGTCATTGAATATTCGTTGTTAAAGTAGAATGGAAACATTTTTAAACTTCATTTTAATATCATTGTAGTACTTAAATATGCTTGGCACTTGAATCTATATCACGAGTATTTCAAACGAATATACATCTAAACTCTACTTTTAATGCAACAAAATACAATTCCGATATTGAAATATTTAATACTTAACTTTTAATGCAACAAAATACAATTCCGATATTGAAATATTTAAAAATACTTCATGAATGTACTAAGAACGTAATAAACGCCAAGTTAAGGTGTTTTTGTAGTATTGTTCCACCTATATTTGCGTATTGAAATATATTCTAACGTAATGAACGTAGAGTATTTTCCGACCTTTATTTTTACATTGGAAAGTTAATTTATCGTATTAAAGTTGAATAAAGAGTTTTTATAGTATCTTTCTGACTAAATTTGTGTATAAGAATTGAACTTTACCGTATTTAAAATATAAATAAGTGGTTTTTAGCGTATTTTATACCTATATTTTTTTAAATTTTATTTTGATTATTTACAACACTATCTTTAATATATAAGGTTATTCCTAAATTTATAAGCTTATTACAATTGACATATCATTTTCAACTAATCTTACAAAAATTCTTTAAGAAATAATATTTGTAATAGGAAAATCGTGGATGTTAAATAACTTGAAATCCCGTAAGCCTATGTAGTATTTTTCTACCTATATTGGCATTTCGGAAATATATTTTAAAGTATTGAATGTAGAGTATAGATATTGTTGTGGCATTTTTCTTCCTACGTGACTGCACCGGAAACGTCAATGTTATTATCTTTATTAATCAAGCCGACTCTGAACATTCTTAACTTATTCCATACGCTATTTAAAACACATGAGATAAAGATAAGGAGGAAACAAGTTCACTCTGAACAAATATGTTTTACTCTACGGGAAGGATGTTGTAAGATTAAATTCATAATGGTTAATGTGAAGTATTTTTCTACCTTTATAAATTTTGTAGTATTTCTTTATCTATATATGTTTATCGGAAATGTATTTTAACGAATCGAACGTAGAGTAAAGAGTTTTTTTGTATTTCCTGTCTATATTTGCGTATCGGAGTTGTGTTATGCCGTATTAAAAGTAGAATAAGTAATTTTTATATTATTATTATTCTAGCTATTAACATATCGGAAATTTATTTTCAAAATGTATTAAGAGTCCTTCAAAGTACTATAAAATGATTTTATTTACAAACTAAATTCATATTTTCTTCAAACTTTCAATTCGTTATAATTTTAATTTAAATGAAAACATCATGGATTATAGGTGCGAGAAATCATAAATCTATATTTTAATTACGGTAAATTAAAAATACTTAATTAATGTACTAAGTTACGTTTAAAAGAACCTTTTGTAACAATTCCAATATATAAATATTGGTATAAGGATTGAAAAATACTTAAAGTAAGTGGTTTTACTGAAAAACTCTAAAGGAATTTAACTTTAAAGGGTATCTTAGATTATTGTTTTTAATTTTATTCAAATTATAACGAATTGAACGGTTAGTCTACGCTTTTCTAACGTTTGGTATCAGCGGCCAATGTAGCAGTCAATACACTCGTTATCGTCAATAACACTCTAAGACACTCGTATCATTCAATTTGATATTCGTCAGTTTTCAACAGATTATAGGTCTTATAAAATATATAAAATATGATACACAGAATTGTTTTTTTATCTTAAAATGAAATATTTTTATTTCGTAATTAGCAGAATGGTTCAAAATCGGATGAGCTATCCGAATCTGGAATGTGATTAATGTTTTTGTTCAACGCGGACTGGGCCATTTTTTCCAAATTTATTAAATGGTTGAGATCAGCGTCGTCTTCGACTCTCTTGATTTTTCTGGTCTTCAATGGCGCGTTCGCGTCCAATGAGCGTTTCTTTTTTGATTTTTGGGGAATTGTTGAAGTGGAAGGGGTAAGGGAACCGGAGAAGGACGTTATTGGTAGGGAGATCTCGGACGATTTAGATAGGGGCGATGGTAGATCGGTGGCTTTTGTATTTTTTAGTGGGCTAGACGATGGTGGTGGAGATGTTATACCCATTAATATTCTAGCAATATCGTCATCCTCCTGAGACACGGTCGAGTCTTTGATGAAGATTTTTTCAACCTTGAATGACGCAATTTAAATTTATTATTTTCCTAACAATACATATTTATATACATCTAAGAATCGATATTTACCTCAACATAGGGGAACGCCAGTCCTAGTTTTTTCCTCCAATTCTCAAGGACCGCGTTAAAACAAACGTGTACGTCGATATAGTTCCCTTCAACGTTTTGAACATACTTCACCCAAAATTTCGTTGGATGGGATCTTTGTACAATTGCGTCAAGAACTCCGAACTTAATTTTCTCGATTACTTGGTCATTAACGACTTTGGGTGAATAGCGTAAAATGCATATAGCTACATTTACGTCGACGGGGTGCTGCATTGTCCGCTCTATTTTTTTTTTAAACTTACTACGGGAGAGGAACGAAGTTCTATAATTTTCTTCCTTCGAAAACTGTCTTTATATAGGATACTACTCCGCAATAAGTTTGTGAATTACCATATAAGTGTACTCTTTAAATACTTGAGATAAGCGGCGATAAAGAAACCAGTTGGTCTTGAACACAATATGTTGATATGAGAAAAACAAATCATCGCGAAAAATATCATAAATACATTGACTTTTCAACGATTTTACCCCATTTCACCCCTAAAACCTTTTGTAACAATTCCAATATGTAATTATAAGTATAAAATACGATGAAAAAACAACTTGACTATATTTTAAATACGGTAAAATACAATTCTTATACACAAATTTAGTCAGAAAGATACTATAAAAACACATAAATGAAAATAAAATAAAATAAGTGTGGATAAGATTTGTAAATATCATTTTGAAACTAATAATTATCACGCTTTATTTAAGTCAAACAATTACATTTTTAAAAATGAAAGACGTTAAACAAAATAGAAATTTGTAAATTTTGTAAATATTTTAAGACAATAAAGAAATTAAGAGATGTTTTAATTAAAATATCTTTTATTTTCTACAATAGTTACCTTATAAATATTCCAATATTAAATGGGAACCGCTGCCTCAGAAGTGCGTCGGAAATATTTTAAATATTGTAAATTTGTACAAATATTATCTCCAATTGGCTATCGACAGAATATTTTACACGGCGAGGAATTGTTTACTTACAAACTAAGACGTTAATCAAAATAATATTTTAAGTCAATACATAAATTAGGAATTGTTTTAAATAAGAATAGTCCTTTTATTACTAAAAATATTTCAATATTGATATTTATTGTCGTATTTTATAACTATATTTACATTTTTTTAAATTTTATTTTGCTTATTTACAACACTATCTTTAATATATAAGTTTATTCCTAAATTTATAAGCTTATTACAATTGACATATCATTTTCGACTAATCTTACAAAAATTCTTTAAGAAATAATATTTGTAATAGGAAAATCGTGGATGTTAAATAACTTGAAATCCCGTAAGCCTATGTAGTATTTTTTCTAGCTATATTGGCATTTCGGAAATATATTTTAACGTATTGAATGTAGAGTTGTGGTATTTTTCTTCCTACGTGACTGCACCGGAAACGTCAATGTTATTCTCTTTATTAATCAAGCCGACTCTGAACATATGTTTTACACTTTGTTCTACGACGTTTTAACATACACCATTTCAATACATTCTTAACTTATTCCATACGCTATTTAAAACACATGAGATAAAGATAAGGAGGAAACAAGTTCACTCTGAACAAATATGTTTTACTCTATGGGGAGGATGTTGTAAGATTAAATTCATAATGGTTAATGTGAAGTATTTTTCTACCTTTTTAAATTTTGTAGTATTTCTTTATCTATATATGTTTATCGGAAATGTATTTTAACGAATCGAACGTAGAGTAAAGAGTTTTTTTAGTATTTTCTGTCTATATTTGCGTATCGGAGTTGTGTTATGCCGTTTTAAAAGTAGAATAAGTAATTTTTATATTATTATTATTTTTCTAGCTATTAACATATCGGAAATTTATTTTATCATGAAAATGTGTACATTTAAATACAAAACCAAACAATTTTTATATTTATTGATAAATAATTCAAATTAGATTATAAAATAAATTAGTTTCATTTTGTAATAACAATCGTACAATCTCTGGATACTATCGAAGCTATGTAAAAATATTATTAAAATGTTTAATTAATCGATAGTTTTTAAATCAATATACCTACTTTCTAATGTTGTCCTACCACCATATGTATCAACGCTATTCTAAAATAAATCATTTAACATATAGTTATTCTAAAATAAACCATAAACTTCAAATTTAAACTTCTAAATAAAACAATACTTTACCTGGACGTATACTATTTTGCTATTAGATCCACCTATAATCTATAATATAAATTAATCATTTATAAAACCTTTAATTATTTTCATATAAAATATATTATAAGTAAATTACCGCATTGTTGATGTTTAATGATTCACCTTTTTTCGAAGATATACAAATATAATCTCTTGATGCACCGTAATCAGTCGGTTTTTGTTTATGATTTTTAATTATCTGAATACTGCTTACTGGTGAATCAGCTTTTGGATTTTCCAAGTTAATATCTTGATGCATTTTCTTTACATTGGATTCAATAGATTCATTATTACTTCCGATTATCTAAATATAAATAAATTATAATTACTTATGTAACTATATAATATAAATACAAAACTATTTTATTTATATAGATTACCGAATTTGTAATAGATATTGATGAAGGTGTATCAATTTCTCCAGATAAAGATCGAAGATTATTCGATGCCATTTCACTATAGAAATAATAACTAATATTTAGCTATACTTTAAACCTTAGTGTATAATTTCTTTATTCTTTATATTTTATTTTGAAATATATCAAAACTTTTTTAAAACTTTTTATAAGTTATTTATATTTTTTCTATTTTTTTTACCACAATTAGATAAAAATTATTTTTATATAGCATTATAACGTACGTACCCTCGTCCAATAAGAAATGTTAACGATGTTTATCAAATCCCCGAACACCCGCAAATCAATTCCGATGGATTTATGTAATTTACTTTTTATTATATTTATATATTTTTTAATTTAATAAATTAATTTATAAAATAAACGATTAACCCTTTGTCAGCAGACACAGGAAATGAACAATTCCTATAAAATACATACATTAAGACAAAGTTAAGAATTATCACCGAGTATTCCTACTTACATTTTAAGATTCCTCGGAGTCACTTCCAATACAATACAGATGGTGAACTTTCGAAATCTGGTCTAACTATTATACGGTTTTCCCTTTTTATACTCTGAAATTATTGATCTTCGATATATTATTTATTAAAATGGGGTTTAAAATTAATTCCATTCTACGTATACGCATTTTGAAGTATATCGCGTTACGTATATAGGAATTTATCCGGTCCTCATACGCAATCACGTGTACAATTACAATACTTGAGAACGATACGTTTCTCATACTTAAACTTGAAATATTCGTTTAAAAAAAATACTCGTGATATAGATTCAAGTGCCAAGCATATTTAAGTACTACAATGATATTAAAATGAAGTTTAAAAATGTTTCCATTCTACTTTAACAACGAATATTCAATGACGTCAAAACACTCTTAAATTAAAATTAACCGCGTCCCCCGGGTAATCCGCGCACGCGCGCGCTATCTCTCATTTAAATTCAAATTAACCGCGTCCTCCGAGGTAATCCGCGCACGCGCCGCCGAGGTTATCATTACATCATTTTAACTTATTCCGTACCATAAAACGCGATAAGATATACGTTCAAGTGTCTTTCGAGATAAGCGGAGATAAATGAACAAGTTGTCCTGGACATAATATGTTGATATACGAAAAAACATATCGTCGCGAGAAATACCCTAAATACATTGACTTTTCGACGATTTTACCCCCATTTCACCCCTTAAATCCTGGATCCTCGATCCTCGATCCTAGGATCGATGTCAAACCCTCACTTTCCTTCTACTTACTTTCTTTTCACGAGAAATTCCATAATTATGAATCAAGCCCAAACTTGGAGATTTAGTTTGTCGCACGTTTATTTTGGCTTCTATTAAAAACAGCGGCGAAATATTTTTTTCCCGTCAAAGAAATTCGATCTGATTCCTCCCACACCGAGCGTGAAAGAACGGTAACGAAACCCACGAATAAACTTTTTAAGGGCGTTTTGATTCCCCATTGTTATTGAATGAGGATTCACCCTCTCGTAAGCGCTTTGAATGACGATGACTGCACCCCTAGGCTCGACGCGTCGACGAGTCGCTCGTAAGAACTATCGGCTTCTAGTAGAAATTAGAAACGCCGTATACATTAGACGGCTAGATTGCCGACTGAAGCTTCGAAATCATTCGATTCCCCACGTTCTTCAATGCTCGACTATGAATCCCGTTGCCACTCTCGTACTTTTACTCCCGCCGAAACATGAGAGCTTATTTCGATTTGACGTTTCAATTTTTCGACGGTCTCTTTCGAATTCTCGGTACCGGCGAATGCAACCACTTTGAGCCGGTACTTTTCAAGGGCGTTCAAGGTTGATTAAATCCCCATAGAGAATCAACGGGGAATCATATATTCCCTGTACAATCCTATGGGAAAATGCATTTTCCGTGGGGCAGTTCTCTCATTTTTATACACGACCTTTGTACGACCTTCGTGTAAGTCAGTGTGGATTAAATACGAATTACTCCCCGTTATTTTAATATTGTATGTTTTTTAATTTCAAATGTTTCGATGGAGTACGTGTTTAGACTTATTCCTAAAAGCGATTATATTCGACGGACGACGGATATTGGAAACCACGTTAAATAACTCATATAGGATACCTTTCCGGCAAAGGGAGAAACTTCGTAACCGAGGATCCGTTTTTCAAGGTCTACCGTTCTTTCGCTTTACATTGCTTCTCGTCGCCTCTTTTAGCCTCCACTTGAATTCGCTCCCCGTTATTTTAAGCAAATAGCTAATGTTTCGTCTCTCTCGCCGTAAAAACACGTTCAAGGTACATTCCCTCTGCGTAAAGAAATAGGAAGCCGCCTATTTAATAAGCTCGGTATTCTCCTCCGAATTGAGGCTTCGGAAAGTCATTATTTCAACGGACTTTTTCGTACTTTGTCTCTACCGGCGCCGAGCTGGGAAAGAGAACGAACTCGAGTCGGTAATTTTTGCTCCGCGTTGATTCTCTATGGGAGAGATCCACGTTCAATTCTTATGGGGACAGATCCACGCATGATCCTTATGGATCCCCATAGGGATCATAGAGTCACGTGGGGCTCAACTCTCATTTTCTACCTACTGTTTTGAACGAGCAAGCTAGATTGGTGACACTTTTCATATCTTTATTATCTGCAGACAGCCACTACATTTACACTTTTAACCAACAAACGATCAGCGAAGTTTTATTAGAAACGAAAGGCATTCAATTTATTTTTATTGCACTTTTCAACCTTTCTTACGAGGTTTGTCACGGTAAATTACAATTAAATCAATATCACAAACTTGAACAAAACATAGTTGTCTGGTTCAGAAGTCAGACGATTCGAAGACCCCAGAAAATCCGGAGAGTTAGTTTATTTAAAAATGATCTCTAAAACCGGTGGGCGATAAACTAACCGATACCGATAGTTCACTATTTCCACCAATAGCTATATTTTAAGTATTTCAGCCGATATCGATAGTTCAGTATTTCAAGCGATAGCAGGAGACCAGGGGCGCTATTCTGAGGCGTTCGGTGTAAAAACCGATCAAAATTTTACGAACGGTCTCAGGGGCGTAGGAAGGTTTTTATTTCAGGGGGGGGGGGCAAACCGATAAAACTCCAAGTCTTCCCCCAGTGTTGAAAAAAAGGCTATTTTTTTTCAAAGACAAGAACCCCCCAGATATAATTTTTTTTGTTATTGTTTCTCTTTTTGGGTGAGTATTTCTACGGGGGATCAAAGTTTTGTAAATTTTAGGTAATTAAAAGAAATAAAATTTTACTTAACTATTCTCAGTTTCTCACTGAAAAAAGAATCCATTGAATCCAAATACATGATAATTAAATAAAACGTTTTTATTCAAAATCAGAATATAAATGCTAGACCGAATCGCAATATTTGGATTCTAGATAAAACAAAGGACATCGCACTTCTTCTATGGGATTTGGCTTTCGACAGATTTTTTTCAAAATGAAACATGTTGCTAAGCTTGATCAAAGGAGAAAAATTGTCTCTTGCCATTTTTTCCTAGCTCTTATAGTTTGTCCAGTATCAGCGGTCAAAAGTGGACAAAACTTAGTATAGTCTATTTGTTAAAAGGAGTCACGGCCCATCGGTTGGCGCTCTACGCTCGCGCATCGCTAGTCCGGGCTCACTATCAATAGAGTTTTCTTGCCAAGATTTTACACCTCTACTTCATTATTTCTTTTCTCGCAACTTATTATTCGATGAATTTTTGTACGTGGAATTATTTAATATTCAATATTTTATGAGCAATAATAAAATAAAATAAATACTAAAGAAATCAGAATATATATGATTAACCGTTTCGTTGAATCCCACATTCAACACTCGCTCATAGGTAAGAAACAGTCACTCAACAACAGATCAAACACTTATTTATCGATACAGCACATACTCGGTTAAAGTCACGGTCACACGACAGTTAAGACTCAATACTTAACTAATAACTATTTATCTACTGAGCTCGTTCATCGTGCGATCAGAAAGTAGTACGAACAGAACGAAACCAAATACGACGCTCGGTTTTGGGAAGCACCCGGAATTTCGGCAAGAAACCTCTATTGATAGTGAAACCGGACTAGCGACGCGCAAACATAGAGCGCTAAGCGATGGGCTGAGACTTCTTTTAACAAATAGACTACACTAAGTTTCGTCCACTTTTGACCGCTGCTACTGGCCAAACTATAGGAGCTAGGAAAAAATGGCAATGGACAATTTTGCTCCTTTGATCAAGCCCAACAACATGTTTCAATTTGAAAAAAATCGGTCGAAAGCCAAATCCCATAGAAGAAGTGCGATGTCCTTTGTTTTATTCAGGACTAGAAAAAAGCGGTACGAACTTAACTCAAATCAGATGTGGATAATTATGGTCAAATGCGTTAAAACCGCGGAAAATTCGATAATATTTTCGCTAAATTAAAAGTAATTTTTTCTTCCGCCCGATTACCCCTCATTTATATTCGATCCCTCTCCCGCTAGCCCAAACCTCTTTCCATCCTGTAAAGCAAAATCAAATCCCTTACAGACTCGCTTACAGACACTAACTAAAAACGTAAAATATTTAAAATTCAAAAACAATACATACTCCCTTGTTGGCCTTAGTCTAAACTTCTCTCTCAACGCGAACTCGAGTCCTACGTTATCTCAACAATTATGAATGATGAATTTTCCCGTACTCTAGTCTCTAACCTATTAACAGTACCTAAGATTTTAACTTTAAATTTACAAAATCTTTCACTTATTGTTTAAATATTTAAGTTCACTTTTGTGTAAAATATATTTTATTAAGTTTCGTATAACAAAACATGTAGTCGTAGAAAGCTAGAAACCTCAGTCATAACTGTTTTATGTTTAATAAATTTTAAACATCTGATCTAAACTTGGTGTAGATAAACATGGAGGGGAAAATTCCGTATCTCTAACGTTGAGTGTCTTCCCCCATCATTACTACCAAAGGACTACCATAATTCCTAGCAGTTTTGGTAGGGTCCTACGTTTCGGCGACACCTATATTCGAAAAAACGTATACTTATCGTTTGCTCGTATTCAAACTTGACAACAATAAAAGTTTGCTGCTTGAATTAAATTTTATGAATTATTATAGTTTTAATTAATTGCTGCTATTATAACAAAAGTTAGTTGTCTTTGCAATGAAAAAATACTGTTGTTTTCAAAACTGTAAAAGTGATTCAAGCTATTTTTCTCAGGTAATCCATATTTTCACGAAAAAAAGTACCCTTTGAAGGCTTTAATGCTCCTTTTATTTGTTTAGATAAAATACTATACGTATGATCTCCAAAGTTAAATCTTTTAAACGACATTTTAAAAAACAATCGCGAAAGAAATTCTATTATCACAGGCTTAACAGCTGATACTCATCCGAGCTACTCCAAGGCGACACGTACGCGACCCTACCAAAACCGCAAGGGCTTCTGGGTACCGTACAGCCGTATAGATGACGCGCTCTAATTTCCTCTCCATGTTTATCTACTCCAAGATCTAAAGATAATCAGATATATTTTTTGTTAAGCCTAGTGTAACAAAAATAACGTGTATTCATAAAACATTAGAAGGCTCAGTAGTGATAACTTTGTAAGATATAAATTTTCAACATCAGACCTAATTGAGTGATCATTTAGATATCAACATTTTAAAAATTAAGTTTTTTAAATAAAGGAATCATAGAAAGTTAGAAGCCTCAGTGATAAATTTTTAAACGATCTTAGATTATTCTTTAACATCTTACCTGATTGCGTAAACTTTTATTCCGAATAAAATTAATAGGCCTACAAACACTGTCAAATAATTCAAAATATATTTACTATTTAACTACCTGGGCAAAGCCGTGGCGCGAAACCAACTGAAGAAATCGTAGGTTGCAAGATAAAGGTCGTGCAAAACACGCAATTTTGGTATTTCCCAAGGTGCAGAGGAGAGACCATAGACAGTATAAATCCCTAAGGGATATATACTGTCTATGGAGAGACAGGACTCGAGAGCGCCTGTTTTATTTAACAATATTACGAGAACAGTGCGATGTTGCGGTGGCGCTGGTGTACCGACGCTAAACCCTATTCACGACTCCAATTAATTAAAACTGGCCGATTTAAAGGGGTTGGCAACCTGTATTGCTAAGCGAAGGTGAGGCATGGCCAACTTCGCGCGCTCACTACGCTCGCACCAGGCGGCCTACCCAAAGAATTTCAAATCCATGTATTGGCGCGAAATAAAAGTTTGGTTTTTAGCAGAGATACTGACAATATAGAGATATGAAACTCCCTATACATTGCTGCGACCCCTTTTTTTTTCGTTAACGTCGGCGCCATCTATCAACCGGGAGAAAGCTTTTTCTTCCCGTGTTTATTTGTAGTAGGTTTACGTTTTGTTTTGAATGAAATTCAATGAATCATATGTGCAGCTTTAATAAAGAAATACGATTGCTTAGAGGATTTTCAATATAATTTATTAAGATAAGATAAAAAGTAAGTTTTTAATTAATTATATTTAATTATTTTAAGAAAGTTCATATATTAACTATTTTTTATGTTATTTTAGACCTTTGTTACTTGAATCAGGGCCAGAGGTTAAATTAATGATCATTAATCCAAGGGTATTTCTGGGATAAATAATTGGAATATTATTAATCCAAGTATATTTCCTGTAAATTTTATGAAAATTATTCTTTATTTCCCTGAAATTGTCTTGAATTCATCCTATAATTTTCCTGTAACTTTAATGAAATTTATCTTAAAGTTTCCTTTAATATCAATGGAATCTATTATGTATTTTCCTGAAATTTTAAACAATTAATCCTATATTTCTTGTAATTTTATTGGCATTTATCATATATTTCTTGTAATTTTAGAGAATTTATTGTATATTTCCTGTGATTTTAATGTAATTTATCTTCTTTTTTCTGTAATTTTATAGAATTTATTTATATTTCCTGTAATTTTAATGTTATTTATTATATATTTTCCTGTTATTTCAATGGAATTTATCGTTAATTTTCCGATAATTTCCATTGGAATGTATCATATTTCCTATTTTATCAATAAATTAATGGTATATTTTCCTGTAAATTTAATGGAATTTATCACACATTTAACTGTTATTCCAATGTAAATTTTCCTACATTTTATAACGGAATGTATCCTTTATGTTTTGTCATTTCAATGGAATTTATCATATATTTTCCTCTTTTTCAATAAAGTTTTTTTATATTTTACAGTAGTTTTAAAGGAATTTATTTTATACTTTCCAGTAATTTTAATGGAGTTGATATCATTTTCGTGTAATTTCAAGGGAATTTGCCGTATATTTTCCTGTTTTCGCAATGGATTTTGTTGTAAATTTTTCTGAAATTCCAATGGAATTTATTCTCAAATTTCCTGTAATTTTTAAATTACATGGGATATATCCTACATTATACTATTTTTTTCCTGATATTGTAAAGAATTTTGTTCTATATCTATCGTAATTTTCCTAAAATAACCGATAAAAACCTTTATTATTTTCTTTTTTTTTCTTTAAGATTTTTTTTAGATAATAAGCTAGGCTAGGCAAATACCCAAGGCACCAATTTATGCCCAAGTTATCAAGTGACTTTTAATATATTTTATTCAGGTTACGATGAGTGGGGTTTGTTGAGTGGCTAGCAGTGTCACCTCGCAGCAAGAGGAGCCGGGAATTACACGAAATTGTGTGGAAAATTACATTACAATTTCAAGAAAACAGGATGAATTCCATTGAAAATGTTGTGTATATTCGATTAAAATTAGAGGAAAATATAGGATTTTGAAATTAAAGGGAAATATAGGATAAACTCCATTGAAATTTCAGGAAAATATGGGATAAATTCTATTAAAATAACCGGATAATATAGGATAAAAACCTTTAAAATTACAGTAAAATGTAAAATATATTCCATAAAAATTACAGGAAATATATGATAAATTCTATAATATTACATGAAAATTGAGGATAACTTACATTAAATTTACAGGGAAATAAATGTTTCAAGTACTTCTAATATTTAAAATTTACTTCAAAAAATCATTGCAAATTAATTTAACTTCACTCTGTAAGACAGTTCATTTTGCGGAAACATTCAATGAAGCAATAATATTTCGTGGCGATGAATCTAAAAAACGCGTGCCATTTTACGACCGAAGCAAGTCGGGCAAGCTCTAGCCGTAGTAGTCGCACATCAGAAAAAATATCGTCGGGTTGATGATGTCATGTAAAAGCTACTAATTGGAGGGTTCCCCCAATTTTGCCAGCAGAAGAACCCTTTCTAGAAAATTGTTTCTGGGAGTAACTGCTAAATCAAAGACGTGGAATACGAACTTAAAATGGCTTTTTATTGTACCATTATGCCTTAAGCCTTGGTTTAGCTGTACGAAATCGTTATGGAGAATTTCAATAGCTTATTTGTCCCCGCATTGAAATTTTACAGAAGACTAAATTGAATTCTAGTAATTGCGCGTAGAGATTAAATGTAGAGAATACGTCAATTCAATAACAAACGCGAGTCACTTCATTACACCTATCAGAATGCAAGATAGATTGGTGAAAAACGTTGAAGACTAAATGCAATTAACGTTTAGTACGAATAAGATAGATTGGTGACACTTTGCGAATCTTTATAAACAGAAGTCTGCAGACAGACATCACATTTACACTTTCAAGCCACAAACGATCAGCGAATTTTTCTCTACAACAAAAGGCAGTAAGTTCATTTTTGAAACCCTTTTCAACCCATCTTACGAGGCTGGTCGCGGAGAATAACACATAAATCAATATCACGTTCTTGCTTAAATTTTGTTGACCATCTGCCACAATATGGTGCACACATCGGATGTTTCGACGACCACAGCTAATCCGGAGTGTTAGTTTATTTTTGGTTGAAACGATAATCTCTAAAACAGGCGGGCGATAAACTAAGCGATAGTTCAGTATTTCAACTGATACAAATAGTTCAGTATTTCAACCGATAGCGATAGTTCAGTTATTCAACCGATATCGATAGTTCAGTATTTCAACCGATACCGATAGTTCAGTATTTCAACCGATACCAATAGTTAAACAAAAACGTGGTTTTAATTATAAATTTAACAAATTTGATCTAAGAAATATATATTTTTAAAAATAAATCAATATTAAAGGAGCATATTATTTGTGGACGGACTTCCTGAACATGTACTAATTTAAAATAAATAAAATTTAACCACTATTGCACAGTAAAATCATATTTATTGCTACTACAGCTGTTTCGGCTCCCTTACCGGAGCCGTCGTCAGGTAGATACAAAATGAACAAAAAAATTGCTCATTTAACTTAAAAAACTATGGACCTAAAAAACATTGTTATTCGTCTCCTACGTCACATCTTTCTCTTTTTGTTCATTTTGTATCTACCTGACGACGGCTCCGGCAAGGGAGCCGAAACAGCTGTAGTAGCAATAAATATGTTTTTACTGTGCAATAGTGGTTAAATTTTATTTATTTTAAATTATATTAAAGGAGCTGATACTTCATGGATATTTAAAATATATTTATTAACATTTTTAGGGATCTTTCAGACCGTGGTCCTTCGTCAGCCATTACCTCATTGATAGTATTAAAATAGTTTGGTTACAACTATAAATACTATATCGCAATATTATTTTCTGTAATTGATGGCCTAGTTGCTATTCAGTCATTTGCCCATTTTTAGAGACTTCTGCCTTATATTGGTCAAACAATAAAAGGTGAAAACTTTTCGTAAGTCTGGAACCGTTCAAAGAACTGATTCGGACTGATCTATGACGTCACCAAAACGTCCTGGACAGTTCAGAACTTGTACGAATAGTCTGAATTTCCATCTTAAAAGCACGTATTGGTCTAAAATATTATTGCAGACGAATTTAAGAGCGCCCAAAATTGGGAACTCTCGAGCAGGCTGGTACTGCTTGAACCGGTTACCTAGAGTGAATAGTGTGCGTTAGAACGGTTCGAGAATGGTTTTTCGGCGAGGACTCATCGAACGGTTCCGGACTGGCGAATAGTTTCACTTTTTATTGTGGTAACTACCAATGAGGTAGAATATGAACTAGAGATACAAACAAATATGGGATTCGCGGGGCACATTTTATTTCAGTAGGAGAATTAGGCTCAAGTTGGAACTTTATCCAATCTCGCTGTTAAAAATAAAGGTCTTATTTTAGACGTCTAAAGTGCTTAAAACATTTTCCAATATTTAAGACCATTCAGGGTTTTAACATAGAACATATTTAAACCTTCTGCTCCCCAAATTCAGTCCTTTTGTGGTGTGTTTAAGTACTTATTTTACACTCTTTTATCCATTTTACTTCATAAACAGTAAGAAGTTAATCCCTTTTAACTTTATTTTCAGTCCTTTATAGGCCCTTATTTAATACTTTTTTTATTATTATTTAATACGACTCACTAGATTAACCATTAGCATGGCCAGATTAGGCTGGTTTTCGCTAGGGGGAAATAGTCGTTGAACGAAGGGAGTTGATAACGTAAAGTATTATTTATTACTTTCAGTTTTTGATAAACACACAGCAAGAATTTTTTGGTGCCGATATTTGGGTTATCATAGTTTGACGCCATAATCAATATCCCCTATATTTAATCTGTTATCAAATTTTTAAAGACTTAACCTTAGTTAAATATTCCTGGTGATTGGAATTTCTTCGCATTATGTTATTTTAAAGAAAATATTAAAAAATAAATAACGTAGAATTCAAATACTAGTCTCGAAATTGGTCCATATCATTTTTTCTTCGTTTAAGGGAATTAAATGGGTAGTCAAAAGGATTAAATGTTCGAACATAACTTTTTTATACCTTTACCACCAGGACTGGAAAAGGTTTATTCTTAGGGCTCGTTCCCTTTCAATACCCCAAAAGGTATTGTATTCAACATGAAAGAGTAAAATGGGTCTAAAATAATTGATTAGACCTTTTTCAGTAACCGAATGGTTTGAAATAAATTAAAAGTCCAATTTTGGTCGTTTTATAAACCTTTATTTTTAACAATGTTCTCACAGGAAGTAACATAATCTCTTCTAATGAGATCTCTTGAGAAGAGTGAGAAAGCCTACGAGCATTCTCAGTTGGAGGGAAATTATAAATAAAAATGGCAGCTAATATTTCAGGGAAATGTCTCCATAGGCAACCGTTTTGCCATGGCAACACAAAATGGAAATTTTCCCATTGAAAATAATATGATATTTCGGGAAGAATCTGCTTGTAAATCATTCCAAGTAGTTTCGTATTCAGATAGTGGAACAAAATACGGCAATTATAAAATTTATAAGATCTACTTTTTAATAAAAATATTTACCAAATGAAAAATCAGTTGCAATGTTTGTATTCAAGATGGTACTAACTGTAGCTTATATACATGTATAAGCCGTATTACCATGAATGTATTCATTTCAACCATGAATATCGAACTGCATGAGGTAGTCTGACCTCAGTCGCTAGGATGGGAGGGGCTTAGCTATCATGACGTCAAAAATTGTATTGAAGGGCAACGTTTTGAAATTTGACTAACTTTCATTGCCATGGCTTAGCGTTAAATTTTGTTTCTAAAATTTTAATACATATCACTTCGATTGAACGAAAATAAGTAAGAATATGAATAACAAATTCTTTTATTTATGATTATCAATTGATTTTGTAGTAGTAGAGGTATTTTCCTAAGAATCACCAGTCATTTTCTTCGCCGGTTAAATCGCGCAATCCCGGAAACGTTTTGTGGATCGAGTCAACGACAAATGTCTGTCTCCTGATTGGCTCAAGTGATTACATAAAACGTAGAAAGGCACCTCCCATCTTAGCCACAGATGGTAGAAAGGGTCATGATATAGTTCGACTACTAAAATTAATAGAAATCTGGGGGCTCACTAGTCAATTTGACTAGTGAAAAATTTACCTAAATATTCATCAATGATGTTGAATATAGCGTATCATAAATTCAGCATTCATCAATCCCATTTTATTAAAAAAAACACCTCATGCAACTCAAGTGATAATAAACTCCTATTTTAATTCTGACGGGTAAAGCAAAATGTTGGCTGTCCTTCTTGTTTTGATACCCCCCTTTTACCCCCACTAGTCAGTGACTACTAAAATAAATTAAGGTAGGAGGCTCACTAGTCCAACCCGGGTTGGGAGCGATTCCATTTTGATCTGCTTATATAATTCTTAGCGAAATTGAGCTCTTTAGTCATCATATTTATAATGCAATTGTACGAATTACCGTATGTCCCAGAATCAGTCAGAGTCTCAGCTCGTCCAACTACAAGTGGACCCAAAATGATAATGATCCTGTGGCGTAAATAAGAGGGGGGTTTCCGGGTTTAAACCCCCCCTTGGGCCTACCTTTGACTGTACTTAATTTCCACCCCTTCTCAATCCCCCTCTTAACATTCAGGCACTTCTGGCTACGCCACCGTTCAATGATCTACTCATTTTAAACGTTCATTTATATAAATTGTTCGCAATTGGGCTTAACGTTTCTTGTATAATATATAAGTACTGGATAGTATCTATCGAAAGAAGCAACTAAAGACCTTTTCACACGAGCCAACTTTTCAAATCAAAATGCTGAGTCAGCAAAAATGCTTTATAAGGAACGTGCTGGAGAGACGGAGGGTCATTGTCATGGTCATTGTCATGGGCATTGTTATGGGCATTGTCATGGGCATTGTCATGGGCATTGTCATGGGCATTGTCATGGGCACTGTCATGGGCACTGTCATGGGCACTGTCATGGGCACTGGCATGGGCACTGTCATCGGCATTGTCATCGGCACTGTCATCGGCACTGTCATCGGCACTGTCATCGGCACTGTCATCGGCACTGTCATCGGCACTGTCATCGGCACTGTCATCGGCACTGTCATCGGCACTGTCATCGGCACTGTCATCGGCACTGTCATCGGCACTGTCATCGGCACTGTCATCGGCACTGTCATCGGCACTGTCATGGCGAACGGGAGCTTAATCAGCGATTGACTTACCTTTGGGATTTATTGAGTTTTTTGTATTAAATAATCGGTTGGCTAAATAAAGAGTGTTAGAAATTAATCGTTTGGCGAGTACTGTTCCTTCATCCGGCTTAACTCACTGAATTCAGTGGTCAAACCTTGACCCCTTCCCACGAACCCCTACAACACGAACCAACTAGTGGACTCAACTCAAGTTGACTCATCTAGTTGGGTTAAAAAGTTGGCTCGTGTGAAAAGGCCTTAACTCAACCATTTTTATTATCCAACAATCCAATTGGTTTCGGAATTACGTATATACTAGACTCTACCGCGCTATTCAAAGATCTTTGTAAAGTGCAGCAGATCTCGACAGCTAGTTGCTAAAATGAGGAAAATCAGTTGTCAATCGGGTGGACAAGGTAATAAAATATCTGTTTTTACGGGAATGCGGAAAAGTCTCGAAACTGATTTTTCTCGAATCTGATTGGTGTCGAAATTGTTCAAAGAATTGCAAAGCTTGAATATAGAGAGGTTGAGCCAGCGCCCGAAAACGGGAACGGGGGACTTGTCTCGAATCTGAATATCCACGAAGGTTTTTGATTGAAACAGAAAAGAGTCATAAACCATGTTTTCAAAATGGAATCTGAATAAGCCTACTAGCCCCTGGAAGTACGCTGCAACAAGCGCCAAACCAAGCCGCAGGGAAATGCGAACATTAAGGTTTGAGTTCGTGTGATAGGTAAAAAAGGATAACAAATCCAGGTAACCAGTGTTAAAAAATTAACCTTAAACAGTATTTAAAGTCC